>NC_057801.1:404873198-405000886 GCF_018294505.1 Triticum aestivum | reverse complement strand
CCCCCTGCTCCACACGATAGGCTGCTCTGACCAGCGTAAATAACGTGGTACGGCCGGTTCAACAGAGTTCACTGCTCGCTTATGAAGTTTCCGGTCGCGCTTATCCGAGCTAGTTGTGAAAACGTGATACTGCCCATTGTTCAACTGTTTTGGCTGGCTCTGATAACCCGACCGCTGCTGCTGCTGCTGTTGGTTGTAACCCCCTTGACCATTCTGATTATCCTGGCTATTATTACCACCCTGACTGAAACCTGAACCGGAAGCTCCATCGTGACCCGGCCCATGGAAACCGGATCCTGAGCCATCACCTGACCCACGGTCATACCGGAAGGCATTAGAGTTTTTAAATTCTTGCATAATGAAACAATTCTTCCAAAGGTGGTTAGCCGGCGCCTCCTTCGTCCCGTGCTTTGGGCAAGGCTGATTCAGCAAATAGTTTAAGCGATCCGGGTTAGGATTTGGAGCCCCATTGTGATTCGCCGCTTTACCTCTGCGCCGCTGACCCTTGTCCTGCACATTAGTGTTAGCCACAAAATCCATGCTGCCATCCGCCTTACGCTTGCCTCTGTTTCCATGGCCTGCCGGTTTGTATTGATGCCCCTTAGAGTTGCTATTCTTTTTTCCCTTCCCTGCTTCGTCATCGTCAGTCTCAGGATCCTTGGTACTATCAGAATCAGCATATTTCACTAAAGCGGCCATGAGAGTTCCCATGTCATTACAGAACCGCTTCATACACCCTAACTTTTGCTTTAGAGGCTTAAACCGGCAGTTGCCCTCCAGGGTTAAGATCGCAGAGTCAGCATTGATCCTGTCAGACGAGTGCAAGACTTCAGAAACGCGGTGTACCCAATGGGTTGTTGACTCTCCATCCTCCTGAACACAAGCCGCCAAGTCTACTATGGACTTAGGCTGCTTACATGTATCTTTGAAATTCTGGATAAACCGGGTCCGCAATTGGGCCCATGAACTGATAGAATTAGGCGGCAGGCCCTTCAACCAAGTACGGGCTGTGCCTTCCAGCATCATGGTGAAGTATTTTGCACATGCAGTCTCATCCACATCCAACATCTCCATTGCCATCTCATAACTCTCTACCCATGCTTCTGGAGATAAATCAGCGGTGTAATTCGGCACCTTGCGCGGGCCCTTGAAGTCCTTGGGCAGGCATACATTGCGTAAAGCGGGGACTAAACAGGGTACTCCCAAGCTAGATGCGACCCCTGGCCCAGCAGAGGTGGTAGGACGAACCGGTGTAAGCTGATCCGCCGCGTTCTGTGCTGCTAACTCGGCCTCCCTTCGTGCCCGGGCCTAGTCCACGACATCCTGAGCATCATGAACACCACCGGCCGGGTTATTGCCACGGGCCGCTTCACGGCCCCGCACATTGCTTGATATGGCCGGTTCATCCAGGCACCTACTATAGCTCCGGCTTGGACGAGGTGTGGAATGAATCCGATCGCGGCTGTATGAATATGCCTCCTGTTGTATCAAAGCGGTCCGGAGAAGTTCCTTAACCCGGCGCGTCTCTATTGCTTGCGGAGAGTCTCCTTCGACCGGGATAGCTTCTAATCGCGCAGCAGCTGCGACAAGATTGTCCATAGGATTAGAATAATGACCCGGAGGTGTCTGGACCGGCGGAGGAATCACAATGTTTTGCCGAGGAGGTTCCATCAGGCGGGGTTGGACCGTCGCTCCTGGCCCTGGTGCCTCGACCCGGTTTACCTCCAGGTGCCCCGACGGATTACTGGTTCCCGCTCCCGGAGTGTGAAAGAGATTTCGAGGGTCGAACCCTAACGGCAGGCGTGATCGGTGCTTCCGCTTCAAGACTTCCTGTGATGCGTTCTGGTCGAGCATAAGTTTATAGGCCTGGGCGTCCAAAGCGGCCCGCTCTGCGGCCATCCTGTCCTTTTCTGCTGCCAAGTCGGCTTTGGCTTGTGCGATCTGCTCTCTCACTTTTGCAATCTCTACATCATGGGCCTCCTGATCCGCCGGATTGGCCTCTGCCATAAGTACAGCTAGTGCATCAAACAGGTCAGACAGAACTTGAACCGGTGGGTGCACAAGGCCTCCTGCCCTGCTGCTGCCGCTGCTGATCCGGAGAGCATTGCTGCTGCAGTCGAGGAGTGATTCGCCGCCTGTGTACCGGCCATGAATATTCCAACCCGGTTGCTCTGCTCAGGGGGGTCCGGAATACTATCGCCATCGGAACATCCCCTAATCTGGTCGTCGTGCAACTGGTACAATGATTCGGTTTCTCTAGTTGAGGATTCATCGCCAGAATAGACGACAGTCTTGCTACCGTATTCTGACTTGTCCCCATACTCTCCTCCGTGGATGATCCCCACGAAGGCACGCTTCACGGCCGGTTTAACCTGGGTAGACCTCGCACGCTGAGCCGTCTCGACGAGGTCGGTGCAGATGTCCGGCTTAGGCCCAGGCTCACCAATCTTGCCGATAAAAACGTGTATGCCACCAAAGGGGACCCGGTACCCGTACTCGATCGAGCCGGCTTCAGGACCCCATCCTGCATTGTCGATGTAGAGCTTGCCGCGACGACTCTTGGTCATCTGGCCCACAGCATAGCCTTCGAGTCCTTTGAGCTTGCCCTTCAAGATCATCAAACCATCGTGCGATAGCCCCACGGTGGGCGCCAACTGTCGTGGATTTGTCACGGCAGATGTCCTCATGAAAGGACTTAGTCGTGGAGCCATCGCTACGGGTTAACTTGAAGGGGTTAAAGCGGACACAAAGACACAAGGGTTTATACTAGTTCGGCCCCTTCGATGAAGTAAAAGCCTACATCTAGTTGTGATGGAATTGATGTGGTTTCGATGGCTAGGGAGCAAAACAAGCTTCGCCTAGGCTCGAGTTGTTGTTGTCTGTCCTTGAACCGCCACCGGGTCGTCCCCTTATATACACAGGTGACGCCCGTCGGTCCACAGAGTCCCACACAGGTGACACCCGGTTGGTCTCTCTCTATTCCTAACTTACAATACAAGTTTACATACCAAGCCGGTTTACGGCTATAGGTTCTAAACTGACTACAGGCCTTGGGCCTTCATCTGCTTAATCACCTTTACACTACTAATGAAGTTAACCCGGCCCAGGTAGGCCGGTTCACGCCCAGTGGTAATATCCCCAACACAATGTCAACTACATGATCATGGAAAAAGCAATATGACAAAAGTAATGCGTGTCATATGAACAGAACGGTGGGAAGTTGCATGGCATTATATCTCGGAATGGCTATGGTAATGCCATAATAGGTAAGTATGGTGGCTGTTTTGAGGAAGGTATATGGTGGGTGTATGGTACCGGCGAAAGTTGCACGGTACAAGAGAGGCTAGCAATGATGGAAGGGTGAAAGGGTGCGTATAATCCATGGACTCAACATTAATCAAAAGAACTCATGCACTTATTGCAAAAATTTAGAAGTCATCAAAAACCAAAGCACTATGCGCATGCTCCTAGGGGGATAGATTGGTAGGAAAAGATCATCACCCATCCCCGACCACCACTCATAAGGAAGACAATCAATAAATAAAATTGTGCTCCAACTTCATCACAAAGCGGTTCACCATACGTGCATGCTACAGGAATCACAAACTTCAACACAAGCATTCTTTAAATTCATAATCACCCAACTAGCATAACTTTAATATTACTACCTCCATATCTCAAAACAATTATCAAGCATCAAATTGATCATAGCATCCAATTCACTTTCTATGATAGTTTTTCTTATACTCAACTTGGATGCTCATCATTCTAGGACCAACTTTATGACCATAGCAAATACCATGCTGTTCTAAAAGACACTCAAAATAATATAAGTGAAGCATGAGAGACTAGTAATTTCTTCAAAATTAAGACACCACTGTGCTCTAAAAAATATAAGTGAAGCACTAGAGCAAAAACTATCAAGCTCAAAAGATATAAGTGAAGCACATAGAGTATTCTAGAAAATTCTAATCAAATAGGCTTCTCCCAAAAGGTGTGTACAGCAAGGATGATTGTGGTAAACTAAAAAGCAAAGACTAATATAATACACGACGCTCCAAGCAAAACACATATCATGTAGCGAATAAAAATATAGCTCCAAGTAAAGTTACCAATGAACGAAGACGAAAGAGGGGATGCCTTCCCGCGGCATCCCCAAGCTTAGGCTTTTGGCTTTCCTTGAATATATTGGGGTGCCTTGGGCGTCCCCAAGCTTAGGCTCTTGCCACTACTTATTCCATAGTCCATAAAAGCTTTACCCAAAACTTGAAAACTTCACAACACAAAACTCAACAGGAAATCTTATAAGCTCCGTTAGTGAAAGAAAACAAACCCACCACATAAGGTACTGCAATGAACTCATTCTTTATTTATTTTGGTGTTAAACCTACTGTATTACAACTTCCTTATGGTTTATAAACTAATTTACTAGCCATAGATGCATTGAAATAAGCAAACAACACACGAAAAACAGAATCTGTCAAAAACAGAACAGTCTGTAGCAATCTGTAACTAACGCAAACTTCTGGAACTCTAAAAATCCTACCAAAATAGGAAGTACTGGAAAATTTGTTTATTGAACAGCAGCAAAACGAATCAACGCAAAATCACGTTCTTGTGATTTAACAAAATTATATTCGTGCCCGCAAAGTTTCTGTTTTTCAGCAGAATCAAATCAACTATCATCGTAGGTTATCCTATAGGTTCTACTTGGCACAAACACTAATTAAAAGATAAAAACACATATAAACAGAAGGTAGATGCAAGATTTATTACTAAACAGGAACAAAAACAAAAAAAACACAAATAAAATTGGGTTGCCTCCCAACTAGCGCTATCGTTTAACGCCCCTAGCTAGGCATAAAAGCGAAGATAGATCTAAGTAGTGTCATCTTTGGCACTAAATTCATAAGTAGCTCGCATGATACATTCATAAGGTAATTTGACTTTATTTCTTGGAAAGTTCTCCATGCCTTTCTTTAATGGAAATTGAAATCTAATATTCCCTTCCTTCGTATCAATAATCGCACCAATCGTTCTAAGGAAAGGTCTACCAAGAATAATATGGCAAGAAAGGTTGCAATCTATATCAAGAACGATAGAATCTACGGGCACCAAATTTCTATTTGGAACAATAAGAACATCATTGATCCTTCCCATTGGCTTTTTAATGGTGGAATCCGCAAGGTGCAAATTTAAAGAGCAATCATCAAGATCATGGAAACCTAGAATATCACATAAAGTTTTCGGAATCGTGGAAACACTAGCACCCAAATCACGCAAAGCAAAACACTCATAATCTTTAATTCTAATCTTTATATTAGGTTCCCACTCATCATTAAGTTTTCTAGGTATGGAAACTTCCAAATTAAGTTTTTCATCATAAGATTGCATCAAGGCATCAACAATATGTTTGGTAAAAGCTTTATTTTGACTATAAGCATGAGGAGAATTAACAACGGATTGCAACAAGGAAATACAACCTTTTAAAGAGCAATTATCATAATCAAATTCCTTGAAATCCAAAATAGTAGGTTCAATATTATTAGAAGTTGAGGATTCTCCAATCTCACTTTTACCAAATTTAGCATTGAGATCTAAAGACTCCGAATTCTTGGGATGCCTTCTAGGCAAAGTTGATTCATCATCAGTCCCATAATCATCAAAATTCATATTGCAAAACATAGATCTAATAGGAGACACATCAATAACTTTAAGATCCTCGTCATTATTTTCACGGAAACTAGAAGAACACGCTTTTATAAAGCTATCTCTTTTAGCACGCAATCTAGTGGTTCTTTCCTTACACTCATCAATGGAAATTCTCATTACTTTGAGAGACTCATTGATATCATGCTTAGGAGGAGAAGATCTAAGTTTAAGGGAATCAACATCAAGCGAAAGTCTATCAACGTTCCTAGCCAAATCATCAACTTTGACCAATTTTTCTTCAAGCAAAGCATTAAAATTCTTTTGAGAAATCATAAATTCTTTCACACTATTCTCAAAATCAGAGGGAATATTATTAAAATTACCATAAGAATTATTGTAGGAATTTCCATAATTATTAGAGGAGTTACTAGGGAACGGTCTAACATTAAAATTTCCTCTATAAGCATTGTTTCCAAAACTATTCCTACCAACAAAATTCACATCCATAGATTCAATATTATTCTCAATCAAAGAAGAGAAAGGCATATCATTGGGATCAAGAGGAGTATTTTTAGTAGCAAACATCTTCATAAGTTCATCCATCTTTCCACTCAAAACATTGATTTCTTCTATAGCATGCACTTTTTTACTAGAAGATCTTTCGGTGTGCCATTGAGAACAATTAGCCATAATATTATCAAGTAGTTTTGTAGCATATCCTAACGTAATTTCCATAAACGTGCCTCCTGCGGACGAATCTAAGAGATTTCTAGAAGCAAAGTTCAAACCGGCATAAAAAATTTATGATCATCCATAAATTCAAACCATGAGTAGGGCAATTGCGAAGCATCAATTTCATTCTTTCCCAAGATTGGGCAACATGCTCATGATCAAGTTGTTTAAAATTCATAATATCGTTCCTAAGAGTGATGATCTTAGCAAGAGGAAAATACTTAGAGATAAAAGCATCTTTGCACCTGTTCAAAGAATCAATACTATTTTTAGCAAAGACGAAAACCAAACTTTAGCACGATCTCTAAGTGAAAACGGAAATAACTTCAATTTGACAATATTTTTATCCGTATCTTTCTTCTTTTGCATATCACACAAATCAACAAAGTTGTTTAGATGAATAGCGGCATCTTCACTAGGAAGGCCGGCGAATTGATCTTTCATAACAAGATTCAGCAAAGCGGTACTGATTTCACAAGACTCAACATCATTAAGAGGAGCAATCGGAGTACTAAGGAAATCATTGTTATTGGTATTCGAGAAATCACACAATTTGGTATTATCTTGAGCCATGGCAACAAGTAATCCAACACACAAGCACACAAAAAAAGGCAAGCGAAAGAGAGAGGAGGAGTTGGGAAAGAGAGGGCAAATAAAACGACAAGGGTGAAGTGGGGGAGAGGAAAACGAGAGGCAAATGGCAAATAATGTAAATGCAAGGGAGATGGGTTTGTGATGGGTACTTGTGTATGTCTTGACTTGAGTGAAGACCTCCCCGGCAACGGCGCCAGAAATCCATCTTGCTACGTCTTGAGCTTGCATTGGTTTTCCTCGAAGAGGAGAGGGTTATGCAGCAATAGTAGCGTAAGTATTTCTCTCAGTTTTTGAGAACCAAGGTATCAATCCAGTAGGAGGCTCCTCAAAAGTCTCACGCACCTACACAAACAAACTGAGAACTCGCAACCAATGCAATAAAGGGGTTGTCAATCCCTTCACGGCCACTTGCGAAAGTGAGATCTAATAAAGATAGCATGATAAGATAAATATATTTTTGGTATTTTATGATATAGATGCAAAAAGTAAAGATGCAAATAAAGGTAGATTGAAATCAAATATGATAAGAGATAGACCCGGGGGCCATAGGTTTCACTAGTGGCTTCTCTCAAGATAGCATAAGTATTACGGTGGGTGAACAAATTACTGTCGAGCAATTGATAGAAAAGCGCATAGTTATGAGATTATCTAGGCATGATCATGTATATAGGCATGACGTCCATAACAAGTAGACCAACTCCTGCCTGCATCTACTACTATTACTCCACACATCGACCGACTCCTACCTGCATCTAGAGTATTAAGTTCATAAGAACAGAGTAACACTTTAAGCAAGATGACATGATGTAGAGGGATAAACTCATGCAATATGATATAAACCCCATCTTGTTATCCTCGATGGAAACAATACAATACGTGCCTTGCAACCCTTTCTGTCACTGGGTAAGGACACCGCAAGATTGAACCCAAAGCTAAGCACTTCTCCTATGGCAAGAAAGATCAATCTAGTAGGTCAAACCAAACTGATAATTCGAAGAGACTTGCAAAGATAACTCAATCATACATAAAAGAATTCAGAGAATATTCAAACATTATTCATAGATAAACTTGATCGTAAACCCACAATTCATCGGATCTCGACAAACACACCGCAAAAAGAGTTTACATCGAATAGATCTCCACAAGAGAGGGGGAGAACATTGTATTGAGATCCAAAAAGAGAGAAGAAGCCATCTAGCTAATAACTATGGACCCGTAGGTCTGTGGTAAACTAGTCACAACTCATCGGAGGGGCACGGATGTTGATGTAGAGGCCCTCCATGGTTGATCCCCCTCCGGCAGAGTGCCGACGAAGGCTCCAAGATGGGATCTCGCGGATACAGATGGTTACGGTGGTGGAAATTGTGTTTCGTGGTGCCCCTGGATGTTTTCGGGGTACGTAGGTATATATAGGAGGAAGAAGTACGTCGGTGGCCGCTCGAGGGCCCCACGAGATAGGGGCGCGCCCTACAAGGGGGGTTCCTATCTCGTGGAGCCCTCGGCTGCTTCTTGACTTGCACTCCAAGTCCTCTAGATCACGTTCGTTCCAAAAATCACGCTCCCGAAGGTTTCATTCCGTTTGGACTCTGTTTTGATATTCCTTTTCTTCGAAATACTGAAATAGGCAAAAAAACAACAATATGGGCTGGGCCTCCGGTTAGTAGGTTAGTCCCAAAAAATGATGTAAATGTGTAAAATAAAGCCCATAAACATCCAAAAGGGGTAATATAATAGCATGGAACAATCAAAAATTATAGATACGTTGGAGACGTATCAGTGAGTAGTTACTTTTGTTTTTGAGGACATGGGAGAAGTCTTGTTAGGAGTAATCTTGTGAATTTTGTATTCGTTCGATATTTTGATGAGATGTATGTTGTCTTTCCTCTAGTGGTGTTATGTGAACATCGACTACATGACACTTCACCATGATTTGGGCCTAGGGGAAGGCATTGGGGATTAATAAGTAGATGATGGGTTGCTAGAGTGACAGAAGCTTAAACCCTAGTTTATGCGTTCCTTCGCAAGGGGTTGATTTGGATCCACATGTTTCATGCTATGGTTAGATTTATCTTAATTATTCTTTCATAGTTGCGGATGCTTGCGAATAGGGTTAATCATAAGTGGGAGGCTTTTCCAAGTAAGGACAACACCCAAGCACCGGTCACCCACATATCAAATTATCAAAGTAACGAACGCGAATCATATGAGCATGATGAAAACTAACTTGACGATAGTTCTCATGTGTCCTCCGGAGTGCTTTGCTTTATATAAGAGTTCATCCAGGTTTATCCTTTGCTAGAAAAAAGGATTAGGCCACCTTGCTGCACTTTTGTTACACTTGTTACTTGTTACCCGTTATGAATTACCTTGCTATAAAACTACTCGTTACCGATCATTTCAGTTCTTGCAGAAAATACCTTGCTAAAAACTGCATGTCATTTCCTTCTGGTCCTCGTTGGGATCGACACTCTTACTTATCGAAAGGATTGCGATTGATCTCCTATACTTGTGGGTCATCAGCGTGAGCCTGAAAGGGTCCTCCCACATGGGTGAGAGTTTGTGGAGTCCCTCTCTGGAGAGGATCCGACGCAAGACAAGGTCGCCCGCCTCGAGGGTGCGGGGGCGTATGTTGCGGTTGTGATAGCGACACAATGCCTACTGTTACCTTGCCACGTGGAGTGCAGCTTGGCGGTGTGCCCCTTCGAGGAAAAGCACTTCATCCTCACGTAGGCCGCCCTGACAAGATTCATCAAAAGCCAAGACCCACGGGGACCGGTGCTCACCTCGGCTGGAACGACAACCTCTGCCTCGTAGAAGAGGAAGAAATGTGTCTCGCCAGTGGGCTTGGTCGCCATTGTGCGGATGAACCATAGCACCGATGGGAGCTCGTCTAGCCAACCCTTGCCGCATGCTGCGAGCTGTATTTGTTTGATGCGTATTCAAGAAGAAACTTATTAATATGTTTCCAGCAATTGTATTGCACGACTTCTTTGACATAATACTTGCGCAAATTCTATTATGATATGTGAAGTAACTAAGGTCCGAGTCATCGACAACTACCAAGGTTCTGAATTTTCGTGGGCAACACTTCCAGTTTGGATTAGAATCGTCAGTTTTACTACTTTAGTATTAGTTTTGTATCGCTGAATATGCAAGCATGTAGTCTTCAGTTTTAGTACTTTAGAGAGTACAAGCTTTTGTAATTCATGGTGAAAATTTCATCTCTATATGGTGACAGAATTGACAGTGTGCATCAATTCAACTAATTTAGTTACTTTGTCCATGTTCGACACGAGGTCTTGCAACCTCCTTAGCCTCTTGCTAATCCTTGTTCTTCTTTGCTAAATAACATAAGCAAGAAAAATATTCAGTACAAACATGTGGAAGTAAGATGAACACCAAAAATATTGCAGGAAACTAACCCTCTTAGCGATGCTTCACGGGTGAGTGGCGTAGACACACTCGGCTCAAGATTGTGCAGGCGACCAAGTCCTACTACAGTTGCAAGTAGCCGTCCATGCCGAGCATGTCCAAAGACGTGATCGAGAGGCCAAACTGAATTTGGGGGTGTTAGTATAAGTCTAGTATTAAACAATTGATGGAAGCAGAGTCCGGATGGATGTGAGTGTATATATGTGAAGTATGTGCTACTTGGGATTCGGTTTTGCTGAAGCTAGTGACCATGCCGTTGTCGCCGTTGATGAGAACCTTGGCCTTCTTGCTGCTCGTCATGGAGCACCTTGGCCTTCTTGCTTCTAGACGCGGAGAACATGATGTTGGAGTTGGTGTTGTCCTAGGAGCTCATGGAGAAGCTTTGATACGTCTCCAGCGTATCTATAATTTATGAAGTATTCATGCTGTTATTTTATCATTCTTAGATGTTTTGCAATCATTTTATAACAACTTTATATCATTTTTTGGGACTAACCTATTGACCCAGTGCCCAGTGCCAGTTGCTTTTTTTTGCTTGTTTTTTATATTGCAGGAAATCAATATCAAATGGAGTCCAAACACCGCGTAACTTTTTGGAGATTTTTTCTGGACCAGAAGGAACTCAATGGGCCTGAGCTGCACCTGGGGGTGCCCTGAGCGGGGCACAACCCACCAGGGCACGCCAGGGCCCCCTGGCGCGCCCAGGTGGGTTGTGCCCACCTTGGTGGCCTCCCGTAGCCCCTCTTTACATTATAAATTCACAAATATTCTGAAACCCTTCGGGGTTAACCTAGATCAAAAGTTCCGCCGCCGCAAGGCTCTGTAGCCATCGAAAACCAATCTAGACCCGTTCCGGCACCCTGTCGGAGGGGGGAATCATCTCCGGTGGCCATCTTCATCATCCCGGCGGCCACCACGATGAGGAGGGAGTAGTCCACCCTCGGGGCTGAGGGTTTGTACCAGTAGCTATGTGTTTGATCTCTCTCTCTCTCTCTCGTGATCTATATCATGGGATTTGTTAATATAGTCGGATCATATGATGTTTCTCCCCTCTATACTCTTGTTATGATGAATAGAATCTTTACCCTTCAAGGTTTTGTTTTGTCGGATTGAATATTCAAAGATGAGAACACATGTTATGTGTCTTGCAATATGAATACTTGAGGTGACAATGAGGTATCTTATTGATTCACTTGATATGTGTTATGGCATTCAATCGCGGATTCCCGCGGTGATATTGGGGTAATCTACGCATAGGGCTTGATGCACGTTTTTCTCCGACGGAAACTTTGGGATCTCTTTATAGTTCTTTGTGTGGATTGAGTATTATGAATATGAATTTGCTTTGGTGTTATTCTAGTACGAACTCAAGGATAGATCCAACAGAAGGAACAATTTTGTGTTATTTTAGTACGAACTCTTGAATAGATCGAATGGAAAGAATAGCTTTGAGGTGGTTTCGTGACCTACAAACAATTCCTATCTTTTGTTCTCCGCTAATAGGAACTCGGGAGTGATTCTTTATTGCACTTTAAGGGATAGTCATATGATCCAACTATGTTAGCATTATTGAGAGGTTGCACTAGTGAAAGTACGAACCCTAGGCCTCATTTTTAAGCATTGCAACACCGTCTTTGTGCCCGTTTACTATTTGCTACGTTTTTATTTATTTATTCAGATTATAAAATATATTTCTACCATTCGTATTACACTTCTATCACCATCTCTTCACTGAACTGGCGCACCTATGCAATTTTCCATTGTATTGGGTGTGTTGGGGACACAAGAGATTTCTTGTATTTGGTTGTAGGGTCGTTTGAGAGAGACCATCTTCATCATACACCTCCAACGGATTGATAAACCTTAGGTCATCCACTTGAGGGAAAATTGCTACTATCCTACAAAACTCTGCTCTTGGAGGCCCAACACGTGTCTACAAGAATAAAGTTGCATAGTAGACATCAAGCTCTTTTTTGGCGCCGTTGCCGGGGAGGTGAGGAAACTGGCACTCACACTCCGGCAATGAAGCTCTTTTCTGGCGCCGTTGCCGGGGAGGTGAGTGCTTGAAGGTATATCTTTAGATATTGCAATCAAATCTTTTAGTTTCTTGTTTTATCACTAATTTGGTTTATAAAAGAAAACTATAAAAAATGGAATTGAGGTTGCATCATATTATTGATCATCTTTACAATATCTTTCTTGAAAATGATGGATCAGAAAATTGTGCTCAATTGTTAGAAGAAGAAGTCAAGAAGATGTTTGGCATGAAATATTTGAATGATGTGCATGATTGCAATGTTGTTGGTATGAACTCTTTGAATATCCATGATGCTAATGATATGCAAAGCTACAAGCTTGGGGATGCTATGTTTGATGAAGATGATATTTTTTGTCCCCCAAGTTTTTATGTGGAAATTTGTTATAATGATTGCATGCCTCCTATTTACAATGATTATAATGAATCCACTATTTTGGAGGAGGTTGCAATTGACTATGACAACAAAGTTCCTATCTATGATGATTATGGTGATGACATGTATGCTATATTGAATAATGATAACCATGAAACTTGTCATCATGATTTTAATTTTCAATCATGTGATAGTTATTTTGTTGAGTTTGCTCCCACTACTATTGATGAGAATAAATTTGCTTATGTGGAGAGTAACCAAATTTCTATGCTTATGTATCATGAAAAGAATGATTTATGTGATAGTTATATTGTTGAATTCATTCATGATGCTACTGAAAATTATTATGAGGGAGGAACATATGCTTGTAGGAATTGCAATAATATCAAGTTTCCTCTCTATGTGTTGAAAGTTTTGAAGTATTGCTTGTTTTGCCTTCCTATGCTAGATGATTCTTGTTCCCATAAATTATTTGCTCACAAAATCCCTATGCATAGGAAGTGGGTTAGACTTAAATGTTCTAGTCATGTGCTTCATGATGCTCTCTTTGTGTTCCAATTCTTATCTTTTATGTGAGCATCATTGAAATCATCATGCCTAGCTAAAAAGGCATTAAAGAAAAGCACTTGTTGGGAGACAACCCAACACTTTTACCTACTGTTTTTGTGTGTTCACATGATTAGGCTACTGTGGTCATCATGTTTTATTGTCTTTGTTTCAATAAAGTGCCAAGTAAAGCCTTTGGGATCATGTTGGGTGATAGTTGATTTGATCTTGCTGAAAAACAGAAACTCTTGCACTCACGAAAATAGCTCTCACTTTTAACAGAAGAGTGCTTTTGAGTTTATTATTTTTGCAGAAGATTAATATACAATTTCTCACGTGGTCCAACTTTGTGCATAATTTTTGGAGTAGCATAAGTATGGTTTGAGTACAAATTACTACAGACTGTTCTGTTTTTGACAGATTGTTTTTTCAATGCATAGTTTGCTTGTTTCCTTGTTTCTATGGCTTATATTGCTCAATATAAATTGTGGAAATGATATGATACATTAGGCATTGTGTGTAAACAATTATGAATCTTGTCTTTGACAGTACCAAAAGTGAAATGGTTTGCTCTTTATCATACTAACCTATCTCACAAAAGTTCCGTTAAGTTTTGTGTGATTGAAGTTTCAAGTTTTGGGTGAGATGTCGATATGAGGAGAAGAAGGAGTGACAATACCCTAAGCTTGGGAATTCACAAGGCACCCCCAAGGTAATATTCAAGGAAGATCCAAGCAACTAAGCTTGGGGATGCCCTGGAATGCATCCCCTCTTTCGTCTCCAACATTATCGGTAACCTCACTTGGAGCTATGTTTTCATTCGTCACATGATATGTGTTTTGCTTGGAGCGTCAGTTTATTTTTCTAGGATTTTCTTTATGTTATTTAGAACAATGTTTCTCATCTTTTATTTCAATAAAAGTGGCAATGATAGCCTTTGCCATGCTAATTTTGCAAGTATACTTGTTGCTGTTTGAAAATAGAAAGTTTATCGATGTTGAAAAAATTCCCTAGTAAATTAAGAATATGATAAATTGTTTAAACTTATTGCAAAATAAGATCTGATAAATTTTCTACAGTGTGCAATTTGTTTCATAATTTTTAGAGTTAGGGAAGTATGATGAATCTTGCATTCTTTACTGACTGTACTGTTTTGGCAGATTGCTGTTATGGTTGCATTGTTTGCTTGTTTGATGATTCTATTTGAGGATAGGACTATAAAATATGCAGAGGAATTTAGTATGCAATGTTGAATAATATTTTTTGTGATTTGCTACAGTAGAGAATGATAAGGTTTTGCATTGGTTTATACTACCGTATCTCACGAGTTCTTGTTGAGTTTTGTGTGGATGAAGCTTTCGAGATTTAGGAAAACCGTGGTATAAAAGGAATTAAGGAGACACAAAAGCACAAGCTTGGGGATGCCCAAGGCACCCCAAGATAATATTCCAAGAAGTCTCAAGCATCTAAGCTTGGGGATGCCCCGGTAGGCATCCCACCTTTTTTCTTCAACAATTATCGGTTAGTATCGGTTGAGCCTAAGTTTTTGCTTCTTCACATGATGTGTGCTATTCTTGGAATGTCATTTTGTTTTGTTTTGTTTGCTTTTTAATAAAATAATTAGACCTGAAATTTTTAAATAAACTAGAGTCCTCAAATAGTTGCCAGGGAGGCTAAGGAAGCGGCATTCACATCCCGTCAACGAAGCTTTTTTCTATGGAATTGCTCTAGTGCTTCACTTATATCTTTTTGAGCACGGTGTGCTTTAGTATTTTTGAATAAATTCTCTCTTGCTTCACTTAAATTAATTTGAGAGAAAGAAATATTATTCTCATGATCTTCACTTATATCTTTTTGGAGTAGCTTGTCATTTACTCTTATGCTTCACTTCCTATGAGTAAATTGTGAATAAATTGAATGTCATGAAGTTGAAATCATATCATGCCTAGTGGTAGCTTCACATTGAGTTTAGAAAGTGAAATCTTTTTAGGCTTGACATCACAATATTGGTCATACAAGCATTTCACGAATAATTAGTATAAGGAAGAGAACTTTCACATATAAATACACTATCCTAGAAATCTTTTGTGATTGTGAGCCCCCATCAAAATATTATATGCCAAAATTGTTGACGTTGGACAAGGAAGACAACGTAATGACTTATGTTTGTTCATATTCACATAGAAGTTATTTTGTCATAAATCCTTCAACATGTGGTCCCACCTTTGCTAGCCAAAAATTCCGCACCAAGTAGAGATACTACTTGTGCATCCAAAAACCCTTAAACCCAAATCTTATTTTCAAGTGTCCACCATACCTACCTAAGGATTGAGCAAGATCCTTCAAGTAAGTTGTCATCGGTGCATGGCAATAAAAATTGCTTCTAAAAGTGTTAGATCATTTAGTGTAAGAGAAAATTGAGCATTGTACGAACTTATGATGGCAAAGCAATGAAAGCAACAAACTGCATAATAAAGGTTGCTATCATAAGGGGCAATATAACGTGATGTTCTTTTGCACTAAGGGGTTGAGCATACAAACAAATAAGCGCATGGCAACCTCTGCTTCCCTCTGTGAATGGCCTGTCTTTTACTTTTCAGTATTTACTTTTATGCAAAGAGTTGAAGTTTTTCTCTCTATTCCTTTTTATTTTTCTCTTTTGGCAAGCATCATGTGGTGAGGAAAGATCTAGGCACGTATGTCCAATTGAATATGGGTAGCATGAGTTGTTATTGTTGACATCACCTAAAGGTGAATACATTGGGAGGCGAAATTATAAGCCCCTATCTTTCTATGTGTCCGGTTGAAACATTTTGCTCATGTGTATGCGGTGAATGTTAGCAATCATAGAAGACTATAAGATGGTCGAGTATGTGGAGCTCTTTCTTAGACTCTGTTGAATAAGTTGAATTGCAATTGCTTGGTGACAGAGAACATAGGTTGTTGAGTTTCAACAGAGTTCATTGTTTGAACCTTAACATGTGAATTGGTTCCTACTATAACATGAGAAGTTTTATAAGAAAGAATTGTTGTTATGATGCTAGAAAAAGTGATTGAAATTATCATTGATCAAACTTATGCACTTTGCTAGCATTCACACTTCATAAATTGTTTCTTTTATCATTTACCTACTCAAGGACGAGTAGGAATTATTCTTGGGGATGCTAATACGTCTCAGACAAATCTATAATTTATGAAGTATTCATGCTGTTATTTTATCATTGTCGGTGTCAAAAACCGGCGGATCTCGGGTAGGGGGTCCCGAACTGTGCGTCTAGGCGGATGGTAACAGGAGACAAGGGACACGATGTTTTACCCAGGTTCGGGCCCTCTTGATGGAGGTAAAACCCTACGTCATGCTTGATTAATATTGATGATGTGTATTACAAGAGTAGATCCACCACGAGATCAAGGAGGCTAAACCCTAGAAGCTAGCCTATGGTATGATTGTTGTTCGTCCTATGGACTAAAGCCATCCGGTTTATATAGACACCGGAGAGGGCTAGGGTTACACAGAGTCGGTTATAATGGTAGGAGATCTACGTATCCGTATCGCCAAGCTTGCCTTCCACGCCAAGGAAAGTCCCATCCGGACACGGGATGAAGTCTTCAATCTTGTATCTTCATAGTCTTGGAGTCTGGCTGATCATGATAGTTCGGCTATCTGGACACCCCCTAGTCCGGAACTCCCTCAGTAGCCCCTGAACCAGGCTTCAATGACGACGAGTCCGGCGCGCATGTTGTCTTCGGCATTGCAAGGCGGGTTCTTCCTCCGAATAATTTATAGAAGATTGTGAACACCAGGATAGTGTCCGGCTCTGCAAAAATAAATTCCACGTACCACCGTAGAGAGAATAATATTACACAAGTTCAATCTGCTGACGTATTTTGTGGTGTGACGTCACAGCATTACCAAGCCTTTACTCGAATTGTTTTTATTGTATCACCTCAGCACGTTTAGTGAGGCAGTTTCCTTGGCACGTCTTGTCGAAGCAGAGATCGTGTTCTCCTTATTCCGGGATTCCCATCAATATGGACATGGGTAACCCAACCGCGCCTGTTGCCACGCCCCCTCCATCGAAGGCGGGTTCCAAACGGTCACGGGGACGGCTCTTGGTATTCTTCCTCTTTATAATGAGACCAAGGCCCGTTCTTTTCCTTCAATCCTCTATCGAATCCGCCCCTCGCCCCGAGTTCCAACACCCAGGGCTCCATATTCGGGTACCTTCGATCTTCGACAATGTCCGGCCCCGACCTACGAGGCCAGTAGATGCCCTTCTCCGTCACGGAAGAGGACGTGCTAAAGCTAAGAGACGCCAGGTACTTAACCTACGAGATTTCGCATAGGCTGCCTGCCCGAGGGCAAGTTATTCCTACTCCCGAGCTTGGCGAGAGCGTCGTGTTCGTGTCTCACCTCCGTCGGGGTTTAGGCTTCCCGGCGGATCCCTTCATGAGGGGGCTCATGTTTTACTATGGGTTGGAATTCCATGACTTGGCTCCGGAGTCCATCCTCCACATCTCATCATTCATTGTCGTCTGCGAAGCCTTCCTCCGCACTACCCCTCACTTCGGCTTGTGGCTCAAAACCTTCAACGTGGAGCCGAAGATGATTGAGGGGCGTCAGGCAGAGTGCGGCGGGGCGGTTGTAATTAAGAGGGCCGATGCTCCATGGCCCGAGGGCTCTTTTCAGGAGGAGCCCGGCTTGTGGCAACAGGAGTGGTTCTATATCACCGCTCCCAGGGGCAGCAGGCAGAGGCTGCCGCCCGTCTTCCGCTCGGGCCCTCCATAGCGGCTGACGTCATGGGTCAACAAGGGGCGTGACTGGGGGCCGTCCAAGGACGTTCCCCTGTTGCAGGACCGGATTCGAGGCCTCCAAGAAAGGGAGATCAATCTGGCCGTAGTGGTACAGGTTATGTTGATCCGGCGCCTACTGCCCTACAAACGTCGCCCCCTCCGCCTGTGGGAATTTAATCCGGAGGGGCCACGAGCTCTTCAACACTTCATGGGTTTGACACCCGCGGAGATGTACAAACTGTTCTTCGGATCACAAGAGATGCGTCCGAAATTGACCGAGGATGCTAGCCTAAGCTGCAATCGCCTGGATACTCAAGTAAGTAGCCCTGTGTCCGGACACATCGTCCATTCATTTACTGTGGGTTTGCCTTTTAACCAGCTATCCCTTGGACAGGAGTGGATAGCGCAAGAAAAACTGATACGGTGTCCGGCCCCCCTCCCTAAGACCACGCAGGATCCCGTGTTAATCAAAATGTTAGAGGTTGCACCTTCGGAGGAGGGCGAAGAAGGGCACAGGGGAACTACCGCCTCAGCCACGGAGGCTTTCAGTAAGGGAGGAATCGAGAGTCCCTCCTTCCAGGGGGAGAAGAGGACCACTTCCGAAGACCCGGAGGCCAAGGCCTCAAAGCGGGGAAAGAAATCTGTACCGGAAGGTCCTGTGCCGGGAAGAGCCCCGGCCGTACTGTATCCTCAGAGGAATCAGCCCTCCAGCGAGCCGAGTAAAAAAGGGGGAATTTTGTAATAGTGGACACCCCTGCTTAATCTCTAAAGGTAACCGAAGTTTTCATCTTGTAGTTCGGATCTCAGCCCGTCTCAGCACAGCTCATCTTCGGGAGACCTTCGTTCGGAGATGATGGAGAGCGAAACGCCTCCATCTGCCGCCCCATTGTGCGGGGCGGACGACCCTGAGGTGTCATCGCGGAGGGTCTCCCCGAGTCCGGCGGGGCCAGAGAGTTCGGCACCCATTGGAGTATGGCTGGTGGAGCTGCAGGATTTGCTTAAGAGGGCGTCCATCTCAGAAGATCACCACACATTAATGAGTGTGGTGATTGAGAGGATCTCGTCCGCCGAAAGCGGGTTGTGTGAGGCCGTCGGAAGTTTGCTGACGGGATTTGAGGTACGCAAAAAATGACATACCTTTTGACAATTTTTGCACATGAAGTGCGCCCTATATAGATAGTAGCCCCTGAGACTTGGTATGCTGTCGAAAACAGCAGCGTGCCGAGGATCATAATCTCAGTTATAGATTGTCGCCTTTCCTATGCAGGTGGCGGAATGTTCGGTGGTCAGCCGAACTGATGGATTTGCCGAGCTGAAGAGGCAACTCGACGTTGCGAATGCGGACATCTCGCTGGTCAATAAACGACTTGATGAGTCACAAGGTATGTGGTTGCTCTGCGGTCGCCTAGTAAGGGAGCTGACGCCCATTCCTTACAATTTGTATGCTTGATGCAGATAGTGCTGCTGCTGTGGAAGGCCTTCGAGCAGAACTTGCTCGGGCCAAGGAGCAAGCCAGAAAAAGCGAGGCGGCCGCCTCGAAGGCAGCGGAAGAGCTAGAAGCCGAGAAGGCTGCTCACTGCGGAAGCAGGGAGGAGATGGCCGGAATGGCCATGAAATTAAAAGTTGCTACCGACCGCCAGGAGGTTCTTGAAAGAGAACGCCGAGTGGAGCAAGAGGACATGAAGAAGGCCGACGCCGAAGCCAAGGATGCACGTAGTGCGATGCGGGCTATGAAGGAGGAACTGCGTCAGGTCGGAGACATTGTGGCTGGAAAGCCCTTTATGCTGCATAGGAAGTTCACAGATCCGAAGTATGCTCAGCTGGGCCGATTGTACGGTGCGGAGGATCCTTATCTGGACTTGGCGGCGAGTGTGGCGGACGCAGTCATGCACTTTCGAAGCCAGAAGGATCACGAAATGGAGGAGCTTTTCTGGTCTCAATTCCATAGTCCGGAGCGTCCACTTCCATTGAGTGATCGGCTGGTTGAGTGGGCTGAGCTGAATAGATTGTCCGGACTTGCCATGACGGATGTGGTCGCTCATCTGTGGCCGAAAAGGCCCAAGCCGAAGAGTTATTTTGGCTTGTTGCAACAATTCCTTGGGGCGGTGCCGCGTATTGGGGCGATGAAGCGGTCGGCATGCATAGAAGGTGCACGGATGGCTCTCGCCCGTGGTAAGACATACTGGGCGGAGATGGATGCCACTGCTGTTGCATCCCGCGGTTCGGACAAAAGCCGATTCCCCACCGAGCACTATTTTGAGGAAGTCCTGCAAGGCGCTCGTTTAATAGAGTCGCGGTGCTCGAAAGATGTTATGTTTGAATGACATGTATGATTTATGAGATCATGTTTATAATGCAATAGCTTTTTATACTTGGATGTTCAAGTATTGAACTATCTCCTGTGCGGCCGTATATGTATGTATAATCTGAAAGATGGCAGTCTTTGGCTTCAGCCCCCACACACATGGTGCGGGGGTGTTTGCAAAAAGAAAAGCGCCTTTTCACACTTAATCCAATGTCTTGGTCCTTTTAAGGAGGTGATAGCATAGCAAACTAGGCAACCGAACTATAATGCTTTATCACTTTCACTTAGCCATAGGAGCTCGAATGTGGGGCTACTATATAGCCCCTGGTGGCACCGCTCTTCCCCGAACTCGGGGCGCGTATGTGCCTGACCAGGAAGCGATCCTTCATCAAGGCGGAGGAATTCTAAACATTCCACTGGTCGATTGAGTGGTTGACCAGTCTCTCGCTATATCATGACAGTCAGTTTTCGGCTTTCTCTACTAAGGTGCTCGCCCGGCCAAACCGGGGCACAATCGCAGTAGTTCTCCTGCTGCCGCGTTAGCCGATGATATGGAACGTAAGGCAGCAAAACACAGGAGCCGGGCAAACCCAACATTTGACCAAAGGCATGATTCGGAGCTGATGCATATAAGGCCTAACTCGAGACGCCGAACACTCCCTGAGGTGTTCGGTCTTTATGATACCGGGCAGAACAATGCCCGAAGGCCCTAGTGTCCAGGTATAGGCGGGAACTTCTGACACGGCCGATGCCAAAACGCCAGCCTCCTCCTCGGCTATGGTGGGAAACTGGGGGATGTGTATCAACAAGAGACATTAAGAAAGGTTTACGCAGGGTCTTAATCTGAAAAGAATCCTTGCAACGGGTCCCTGCTGCACGTCTGCGCCTGTGTCTCCGTTGTGCTGTATCCTGGACGGGTGTAGCACGTGCTTCATCTGTAAAAGAGAAGGACTTAGTTTCCAAGAAATATCGTGCAGAAGTTGTATTAAAATAGAATAGAATGAATAAAGTTGAGCTTTATTGGCTCTCATCATTTAGATACGCGGCCCCTTATAAAGGGGATATGCGGCTGGGAAGCCCCTTGTTTAGTTACGCCGGACTCGCTTAACCATGTACGAGGTTTGAATGACCTATTTTTAGGGGCTTTGACCTGCAAGGTCTGATTAGTGTGTGGCTGTCGAGGCAGTCTCACATTCTCCGTGGTCGAGGAACACTCGGAGTTACTTTTTAATGAGATTATGCCACGCTGACCGGGCATTTTTAAGCGTAAGAAACGCGTAATGTGGTATTGCCTTAGGGCTGGCGAAAGCTGCGCGCCCCAGTAGTGCTTAAGGGCTACTATTGAATGGGGTGATGGAGAGTGAGCTTTTCGCGACGGAGGTTGTTGGATGAACCGAACACAACCTCTAGTGGTACAGAGCCTGTATAATTGGCTTAAAGGCCTGGCGTCACTCCTTTGAAGGAAGTGCTGCTATGGCGAATTTTGGTAGGGTCTATCCCCATTCTGCGGGCGGTGTCCTGGTATTGCAGGTGTCGCACTGTCTTTTCGTGTTATCACATGAAGTGAGTTCACTATTTTGACTTCTAGTGGGAAAGTCTTGTGTTTTCCGGAGTGCTGCTTTTGGGTTTCGTCACTTTCACTTGGTGTGTCGAGCCCCTTGTGTTCGGCGTTAAGTCGGCCGGACTGTTTGAAGACCCAACAATCTCTGTGGGTATGGTTTGCAGGCTTCCCGGAGGTACCATGTATTTGGCATAGTCTATCTAGAATCTTGTTTAGGTTGGATAGCTCGTCACTATTGTCCTTGAGGGGCAGTGTTTTGTTGTTCGGCCGAGAGCTTTTGAATCCGGCGTTGACCGCCGTACTATTCGGCCCATTTTCCTTATTCCGGCGCTGATCTTTTCTGCGTCATGATTTCCCATTTCCATCCTTGACTTCGGATGTACTCGGATCACTGGTGCTGCATCTAGCCAGCCAGCTGTCTTCCCCCGCGCAAAAGCGGGTCATGAGGCTTGTTAGTGCGGCCATTGTTCTTGGTTTTTCCTGGCCGAGGTGTCTGGCAAGCCATTCGTCTCGGACATTGTGTTTAAAGGCTGCTAAGGCTTCAGCGTCCGGACAGTCGACTATTTGGTTCTTTTTAGTGAGGAACCTGTTCCAGAATTTGCATGCTGACTCTCCGGGCTGTTGAGTTATGTGACTTAAATCGTCTACATCCGGAGGGCGGACATAGGTCCCCTGAAAATTTGCTCGAAACGCATCCTCAAGCTCTTCTCAACTTCCAATGATATTTTCTGGGAGGCTTTTAAGCCAATGCCAAGCTGGCCCTTTGAGCTTGAGGGGTAGGTATTTTATGGCATGGAGATCGTCTCCTCTGGCCATATGTATGTGTAGGATGTAATCCTCAATCCAGACTCTGGGGTCTGTTGTTCCGTCATATGCCTCTATGTTTACCGGTTTGAATCCCGCTGGAAATCCATGATCCAGTACCTTGTCGGTGAAACATAGTGGGTGTGCGGCGCCCCTGTATTTGGGTGTGCCATTGTCTTCAAATGCTCGGCGGGTTATGTTGCTTCCTGGAGTCTTCTTTTTTGGCCCATAAATAGATCTGACTGGGTCATCCTTTTTCCGAGGATTTTTATGCTGATCGTGTGCCGGCTTGTGTGCGGCGCCCCTTGTTGCTCTTGGCCTGTCATCTGGTCGTCTATCCGGCCAGGCGGCTTCTTTCTTTTTTGACTGCAGGGGCTCTAAGGCCTCCTCGTCAAATTCGGGCAACAACTTGCGCTTCGGGTAGCTCTTTGTCTGGTGACAAGTGCCATGTTTATCTGCGCTGTTGAGTACTTTGCTCCATCTCATTCTGAGTGCGTCCTCCGCTGTTTTGAGCTTCCGCTTTTGCTTCTTCAAACTTCTTGCAGTGGCGACGAGCCTTTTATGAAGATTCGTATGCTCTGGTGGTGTGAGATCGTCTTCGCCAGGGATGGGTTGCTTGTCCAGTTCATGTCCGGCTGGCTGCTTGGTGACATGTGCGTCATCCATTTCTTTGCCCTGCTCTAGGGCCGGGTCCGTATGGGTGCCGTTTTTATCGAGGCCGGTCTTCGGGCGGCGCTTGCGTCACCGTTTTGGTTGTTTGTTGGGGGAGTTGTCCTTCGCCACGTCCCGTTTTTCCTCATTATCGCTTCCTTTTGGTGTATCCACCATGTATACGTCATGAGTTGGGGTGGCTTTCCCGTGCCCGGTAGGCGCTGGTTCTTGGTCGTCTCCGGCATCGTCGTCCATACCGTCGATGTCTTCGGAGTCATAGTTTAGCATGTCGGTTAGATCGTCGACAGTGGCTACTAATTGGGTGGTGGGTGGGCTTTGAATTTCTTCGTCGTCTGCATCCCAACTGTCCTGGCCGCAGTCCGGCCAGGGCTCTCCTGATAACGAGAGATACTTTAACGAACTCAAGATGTCGCCAAAAGGTGAGCGTTGAAAGATGTCCGCTGCGGTGAACTCCATGATCGGTGCCCAATCGGATTCGATCGGAGGGGGCGCGGGAGGTTCGGAGTCCGGCGAGGAGTCCGGCACCTCGGAGTCATGAGCTTTATGAGGGACAAAGTTAGTGTTTGGCTCTATCGTCGTAGAGGTTGCAGCCCCCGAGGCGGTGTCTAGCCATCCGTCCTCGATCTGCGCAGCCGGCTTCGACTTGAAGATCGGAGCGGGTTCGAGTGCGGCCCCCAGGGTACTGTCTGGCTGCAGAGCTAAATCATGCTCGCCGTGACAGTGCGGCATGCTCGGCTGTGGCTCGAATCCATCGAGGATCCAGTCCCCGCGGATGTCAGCCGTGAAGTTCAAACTTCCAAATCTGACCTGAAGGCCAGGGGCGTAGCTTTTGATCTGCTCCAGACGGCCAAGCGAATTGGGCCGCAGTGCAAAGCCGCCGAATACGAAGATCTGTCCGGGGAGAAAGGTCTCACCCTGGACTACATCGTTGATGATGATCGAAGAAGCCATCGAGCCTATCGGTGACGGCACAGAGGAACTCTCAATGAAAGCACCAATGTCGGTGTCAAAACCGGTGGATCTCGGGTAGGGGGTCCCGAACTGTGCGTCTAGGCGGATGGTAACAGGAGACAAGGGACACGATGTTTTACCCAGGTTCGGGCCCTCTTGATGGAGGTAAAACCCTACGTCCTGCTTGATTAATATTGATGATGTGTATTACAAGAGTAGATCTACCATGAGATCAAGGAGGCTAAACCCTAGAAGCTAGCCTATGGTATGATTGTTGTTCGTCCTATGGACTAAAGCCATCCGGTTTATATAGACACCGGAGAGGGCTAGGGTTACACAAAGTCGGTTACAATGGTAGGAGATCTACATATCCGTATCGCCAAGCTTGCCTTCCACGCCAAGGAAAGTCCCATCCGGACACGGGATGAAGTCTTCAATCTTGTATCTTCATAGTCTTGGAGTCCGGCCAATCATGATAGTTCGGCTATCCGGACACACCCTAGTCCGAAACTCCCTCAATCATTCTTGGATGTTTTTACAATCATTTTATAGCAACTTTATATCATTTTTTGGGACTAACCTATTAACCCAGTGCCCAATGCTAGTTGAAGTTTTTTGCTTGTTTTTTACATCACAGGAAATCAATATCAAATGGAGTCCAAACACCGCGTAGCTTTTTGGAGATTTTTCCTGGACCAGAAGGAACCCAATGGGCCTGAGCTGCACCTGGGGGTGCCCCGAGGGGGGCACAACCCATCAGGGCGCGCCAGGGCCCCCTGGCGCGCCAGGTGGGTTGTGCCCACCTCGGTGGCCTCCCGCAGCCCCTCTTTACGCTACAAATTCACAAATATTCCGAAACCCTTCGGGTTAACCTAGATCATAAGTTTCGCCGCCGCAAGGCTCTGTAGCCACCGAAAACCAATCTAGACCCATTCCGGCACCCTGCCGGAGGGGGGAATCATCTCCGGTGGCCATCTTCATCATCCCGGCGGCCACCGCGATAAGGAGGGAGTAGTCCAGCCTCGGGGCTGAGGGTTTGTACCAGTAGTTATGTGTTTGATCTCTCTCTCTCTCTGTCGTGATCCATATCATGGGCTTTGTTAATATAGTCGGATCATATGATGTTTCTCCCCTCTATACTCTTGTTATGATGAATATAATCTTTACCCTTCAAAGTTTTGTCTTGTCGGATTGAATATTCAGAGATGAGAACACATGATATATGTCTTGAAATATGAATACTTGAGGTGACAATGAGGTATCTTATTGATTTACTTGATATGTGTTATGGCATTCAACTTGCGGATTCCCGTTGTGATATTGGGGTAATCTATACATAGGGGTTGATGCACGTTTTTCTCCGACGGGAACTTTGGGGTCTCTTTATAGTTCTTTGTGTGGATTGAGTATTATGAATATGAATTTGCTTTGGTGTTATTCTAGTACGAACTCTAGGATAGATCGAACGGAAAAAATAGCTTTGTGTTATTTTAGTACGAACTCTTGAATAGATCGAATGGAAAGAATAGCTTTGAGGTGGTTTTGTGACCTACAAACAATTCCTATCTTTTGTTCTCCGCTAATAGGAACTCGGGAGTGATTCTTTATTGCACTTTGAGGGATAATCATATGATACAACTATGTTAGCATTGTTGAGAGGTTGCACTAGCGAAAGTACGGACCGTAGGGCCTCATTTTTAAGCATTGCAACACCGTTTTTGTGCCCGTTTACTATTTGCTACCTTTCTGTTTTTATTTATTTAGATTATAAAAATATATTTCTACCATCCATATTACACTTTTATCACCATCTCTTGGCCGAACTAGTGCACCTATACAACTTGCCATTGTATTGGGTGTGTTGGGGACACAAGAGATTTCTTGTATTTGGTTGCAGAGTCGTTTGAGAGAGACCAGCTTCATTCTACACCTCTCACAGATTGATAAACGTTAGGTCATCCACTTGAGGGAAAATTGCTACTGTCCTACAAAACTCTGCGCTTGGAGGCCCAACACGTGTCTACAAGAATAAAGTTGCGTAGTAGACATCAAGCTCCTGGAGAGGTCGTTGGAGCCGTCGCGGTGGTGATGCTCTCACCGACATCGGCCGGTGGCATTGGGGCTGGCATGGCTGTCGGATTTCAGGTTCCGCAAACCCTTGATAGGTTCAAACTCTGGGGTGCATGCGGAGATCTCAACCTACCCAGCCTGCCTACTCGCGATCCTCAGACCTAGCGCGTCAAGCTCAAAGGAGACAGAGAGACACAACAATGTATCCTTGTTCGGGCCACCTTGCGGTGTAATACCCTACTCCAACATTTTTGGTGGATTGCCTCGAAGGTCTGAGGATGAACTAGTACAGTGGATGAACTGGTCTCACGAGGTGAGGTGTTATTGAGCTCGAGAGAGCTGGTGAGGTGGTCGGGCGGAAGTGGATCCGATCCGTTCCCCCTCAATTCGATTTGTTCTCGATCCCCCTCTATGGTGGTGGCTAAGTCCTATATATAGTGGCCTTGGTCCTCTTCCCAAATGTTGGCCGGAAGGGATCCCACAACGGCCAGAATTGAAGGGGGACAAGAAGTACATCCTATCCTGACTAAAGTGGTCTTCGCCTGCGAAAAGCCTCTGGTCGTGACGCTACGGTGGGCTCAGCGATGACCTCCGTCCTGCCGTCCTGGTGGTCTTGGTCTTGTGGCACCAGAATGGAAACCTTTGGCTGATTGTCGGGACTCCGCGCCTGCTGCTTGCCTCCTTTGCACCACAGATGTGACGCCCCGAGACCGGAGTTTCAGATGCCTTCCAGGATTTCCGAGTTTCGTTGTGTGATTTTGTTTTGTTCGTTGCATTCATCCTTGCACCATGTGCATTGCATCATGCCATTTAATTTTTAAAACTCAACTAAATAAATTGTATGGATCTTCGATCCATTTAAATCGAGGGAAGGGTGACTTCTCTTTATAACATACCCTCCCGATATTTAGGGAGCTATAATAAAATATTCCATTGTTTTGGAATCACCTTAACACACTTGCAAAATATCCCAATGCCTTTATTATCTTAATTCTTGGTCTCCAACTCTGCCCATAAATTATTTCATCATTTTCCGGAGCTCCACCAAAAATCCGAACATTTTTGGACCTTCCCAAACCCTCACTTCCGTTTAAACCCATTTGAATTAAATTCAAATGAGTTTGAATTTACATCTTGCAATCTTGGCCATTCCTATTTTTCTTGGATCAGACTCATTTTTGCGAGTCCGGGAAAATTATCCCCGTGCCCAACTCTTTCTCTAACCTTTCTTTTCTTCCCTTTTTCTTTCTCTTTATTTTCTGTTTTGATAAGAGAATTAGAGATAGAGAGAGAGAAGGAGCCCTGCAGCCCAGCAGCCAGGCCAAGCCTGCTCCCTCCGCAGCCCAAGGCCCAGCCGGTGCCCCTCTAACCCTAGCCTGTTCCCCCGATTCTATCTCTCCCTCGAACCCCCTCCTCGTCCTCCCTCAGCGCCGCACCCGATCCCATCGCCCCTCTCCTCGATCTCCTCCTTCCCCTCCTGTGCGCCTCCACCTCGCCCTTCCTTCTCCCCTGCATCGTGGCCTTCCTCCGCCTCGAGAGGCTCCCGAGCCGCCGTCGCCCGGATCCTCGTCGCCAACCCTGCCGCCGTTGGTGACCTAGACGCGCCCGCACCCGATCTTTCCCAGCTCCGCCCCTACTTCTCCGGCTGCGTCCTCGACCGGACAACATCGGCCGAGCCGCTCCTTCCGCCGCCATGGCCTTGCGCCTCTCCGTCGACCACCAGGGTCCTCCCCTGCCGCCGCCTTGGTCCCTGCCGGAGCTCTTCTGCCCGTCATAGACAGGAGCTGGAGCTCCTTACCGCATCGCTACCTCCCCGTCGCTGCGCCAGCCTCCTGCATCGCACCAAGTCCCAGCATCGCGCCCCTGTTGCTGTTGACGCCAAGTACCTCGACGCCGAAGACCCGTGTACAACTACTGTTTCCTGCCTAGAACGACTACCGTCGACGTGCATTTCGCCAAGTACCACTACCGACGAGCCCCGAAGGACTTGGTTGCGACAAGTTCCTCTCCAAACGTGAACGTCTACTTCCACGACTGCTGCAAGAACAACTACTTCCACGACGTCCGTGAACCACTACCGTCGCCCCGAAGATGTTGGATTCGTCAAGTACCTCTCCAAAAACGAACGTGTACGACTACTTCCGACGACGTCCCGTGAACGCCTACTTCCTCTACACCGCTCCGAATGCGAACCGTCTCGTTTGAACGCTTCGAAGGTATAACCGCCGAGAACGACCGCCGTGGAACGAATGTTTTGTTGTATGAGATGCTTATGTTTGCACCGTGTCCGAATTGTCATTGCAAGTTCCTCCTCGTTTCCATGCCACAATCCCGTGGGAACCCGGTAGCCTGGAGCACCCCACCATCTTGCATGACTCGCTCCCGCTCACTTCCTTTTGTACCGGTATCTCCGTGAGCTACCGGAACCGATATGTTGCCGTGGCATCATTTTCGGATATGTTGCCGTGGCACCATTTTTGTTTCGCCGCCGTGGCACCTTTTTTTCCTTCCGCCATGGCGACTAATGCTTCTTATCATGCTCATGTCAACATTTTCATAAAATTGCATAAAACTTGTATATGTCATCCGCATCATGATAACAACATTTAAAATGTTTAAACTTGTTGTTGCATTAAATTGCTAAATGCATATGGGGATTCTCCGGAATTGTTGTTTGTTGCTTCCGGCCTCATTTAACCTTGACTAGATAGGTAGTTTTCATTTGCTTCACCCTCTTGCCATGCTTAACAACATTTAATATTGTTGGGTACATAAACGGGATCAAACTAAATAACTTAACGTGGTGTTTCGTCAATATGCAGTTGCATATTGAGCTCCATTTAATTTGTAGGATTGTTTGTGCACTTTGCCATGCTATGCCTCATTAAACCGGACATGCATCATACTTGTTTGTGCATCATGACTTGTTATGCTTGTGTGTTTACTATGTTGTTTGTTTCTTTCCGGGTTGCTTCTCTCGTTAGCTTCGGTTTCGTTCCGGAGTTGTGAGGATTCGTTCTATGACCGTTTGTCTTCTTCTTGGACTCGTTCTTCTTCCTTGCGGGATTTCAGGCAAGATGATCATACCCTCGAAATCACTACTATTTTTGCTATGCTAGTTTGCTCGCTCTTGCTATGCCAATGCTACGATGCCTACCATTTGCTTGTCAGCCTCCCAAATTGCCATGTCAAACCTCTAACCCACCATGTCCTAGCAAACCGTTGTTTGGCTATGTTACCGCTTTGCTCAGCCCCTCTTATAGCGTTGTTAGTTGCAGGTGAAGATTGAAGTTTGTTCCTTGTTGGAACATGGAGATGTTGTTCCTTGTTGGAACATGTTTACTTGTTGGGATATCACAATATATCTTACTTAATTAATGCATCTATATACTTGGTAAAGGGTGGAAGGCTCGGCCTTATGCCTGGTGTTTTGTTCCACTCTTGCCGCCCTAGTTTTCCGTCATATCGGTGTTATGTTCCCGGATTTTGCGTTCCTTACACGGTTGGGCTATAATGGGAACCCCTTGACAGTTCTCCTTAAGTAAAGCTCTTCCAGCAATGCCCAACATTGGTTTTACCATTTGCACTAACAACCTACCACCTTCCCTTGGGTTCTGCAGACTCAAGGGTCATCTTTATTCTAACCCCCCCCCGGGCCAGTGCTCCTCTGAGTGTTGGTCCGAACTAGAGCCCTGTGCAGCGCCCCCTCGGGGAAACTCGAGGTTTGGTTTTAGTTGTACGGATTGCTCATCTGAGTGTGCCCTGAGAAAGAGATATGTGCAGCTCCTATCGGGATTTGTCGGCACATTCGGGCGGTGTTGCTGGTTTAGTTTTACCCTGTCGAAATGTCTTGTTGTACCGGGATACCGAGTCTGATCGGAACGTCTCGGGTGGAGGTCTATTCCTCCGTTGACCGTGAGAGCTTGTCATGGGCTAAGTTGGGACACCCCTGCAGGGATTTGATCTTTCAAAAGCCGTGCCCGCGGTTATGTGGCAGATGGGAATTTGTTAACGTCCGGTTGTAGAAAACCCGAAGTTGACCTTAATTAAAATACATCAACCGTGTGTGTAACCGTGATGGTCTCTTTCCGGCGGAGTTCGGGAAGTGAACACGGTGTTGGAGTTATGTTTGACGTAGGTTGCTATAGGATCACTTCTTGATCATACTTTTATCGATCGTGCTTTGCCTTCTCTTCTCGCTCTCATTTGCGTATGTTAGCCACCATATATGCTAGTCGCTTGCTGCAGCTCCACCTCATTACTCCATCCTTCCTATAAGCTTAAATAGTCTTGATCTCGCGGGTGCGAGATTGCTGAGTCCCCGTGGCTCACAGATACTTCCAAAACCAGTTTGCAGGTGCCTATGTTACCGAACAGGTGACGCAACCAAGCTCAAGGAGGAGCTCGATGAAGATCTTGCCCTTTGTGTTGTTTCGTTCTAGTTGATCAGTAGTGGAGCCCAGTTGGGGTCGATCGGGGACCTTTGTCGCCTTTGGGGTTCTTCTTTTATTTTGGTTCCGTAGTCGGACCTTGATTGTATCTGGATGATGTAATGCTTTATTCATGTAATTGTGTGAAGTGGCGATTGTAAGCCAACTATGTATCTCTTTCCCTTATGTATTACATGGGTTGTGTGAAGATTACCTCACTTGCGACATTGCTTTCAATGCGGTTATGCCTCTAAGTCGTGCTTCGACACGTGGGAGATATAGCCGCATCGAGGGCGTTACAAGTTGGTAATCAGAGCCTTCCCCGACCTTAGGAGCCCCATTGCTTGATCGTTTTTAGCGACCGAGTTGTGTCTAGAAAATTATTTTGAGTCATTTAGGATTATATATATCGGAGAGTTAGGAATTCTTTTTACTCCCCAGTCACTTCATCGCTCTGGTAAGGCATCCTGACATAGAGTTTTGACTCTTCTCTTCTTAAATTTCACTAAAAAAATTTTAGGATCACGCGGGTATCTTGGAATCGTTCCGATGGTTTTATGATGAGAACATTGTCTTGGTGCCTCATGTCAGGGGTTTAGTGGAAGTGTCCCGGGGAGTTGAGCTCTGAGGTGTTGTCATCATAATTTTATCGTTGCAGTTCTGGAATACCTGAGTTTAGTACGCCGACATCGAAAATCTCTTTTATGCAGTTGTTGGTGAGATAACCCCGATAACCCAGTACTGAGGTGAGTACGGGAGTATTGCCATGACTTGTATAACGGATGCTTTTCGAAGGTTGAGGTAGATGATTTCCGAAGGTTTCTTGGTTATGTGTTGAAGGATGGATACAGCTGGATGTAGGATTTGTTAGTTTGGGTGAGATATTATGCTTCCCCTGTATCCCCAACACCTGATTGCATAACCGGAAAATTTCGGAGGTTTCATAGGTGGGAATTCAAGTAGCTCTTAGGATATCTTTCCGACAGATGTATGATATGAAATTGGGGTTCGACGTCTAGTGGTCCGCCTATTCACGGTTGGTTTTACAGTGCTCTCGTTGTGTCTTAAAGAGTCCTTGGCTATGCCGACTCGGGGACGCTTCGTATGTCATGTGCACTGCCTTGTACATGATGGTGATGTACGATCGAGCCCGTGTAGGCCCCACCACGAAAACTTCGGACGAAATCTCTATCATATGTTTGTTCTGGCTTATTTTGCAAGCCAATCATTTGTTTTGTTTTGAGTTGTGGTATTCGAGTTGCTTCGAAGTCAAATGTTGATTCCATACCTTTTCCAAATGGTGTTCTCATATTCCTATGTGAATATTAATCCTTCTTGATCATCGAGTCTGTCTTGTCAATCATTTTTTTTAAACCGGTGTGTCTCTCCTCAAGTGGATCCGTTCACGTCAACATTTTCAAGATCATTTATCACTTCTTCTCAACGGTGTTTGTTTCATCCGTCTCCAAGTTGCCTTTGTTTTTCCCACCCTCCCTCCCTTTTGTTTTTCTTCAAGGACTAAGATTTCTTCTTCAAGTATCCATTTTATTGATGGGAAGTTTCTCCATTCTTTTCCATCAATGTTCTTATCCGGTGATTCTCATGAAGATTCTAATGGAGCTTCAAGTTCGTCATTCCTCATTCTTTTCTTCTCCGGTGGATTTAATTCAAGCTTTGGTATTAAGCATACTCCTTTTCTTTTTTTTTTCCAATGCTTTTCTTATGCTGGTGCACCTCTTAATCATCCATATCTCGCTATTAAATTGTTCCGGAGTGCTCAAGATATCTCGAAGATTCGTGTTTCCACTCTGCATTCGTTCAAGCTCTTTCGAGATTGGTATCTAATTCAAGTCATTTAATTCAACCGGTGCAACATCTCTTTTAAATCTTTTCAACGGTGTTCTTTTGAGTGGGCCCTAACCCACAGGTCTTTTTCCAGGATCTTACCTGACTCTTCTATTTTCCCAGAGCTATCCTAAATTCTTCTCCAAGTTTGACGTAAGAATGAGTTATCATTAGTCAAATGCTTTTCTCCAAGATCTTTCAAATTCTTTTCATAGTTGGCTCAACCTCTTCGCTTTCAATAATTCTTGGTGGTGTTTCTCGTTGTCATTCTCATCATTTGAAGACCGAAGAAGAGTTTCTCTTTAATCTTGCTCTATTCTCTTCAAGATTCATGGTGCTAGCTTGTTGTCATCCTCTCATAATTGTTTTCGATTGTGAGAATCTTTTTCACCCATCAGGAGATATTCAAGAGTCTTCTCAGTTTGTCATCCGGAGTCCATCAATTCAGGTTTATTCATTCTCAGCCGTCAGTTATCATTCTCTTATTTTGCCGGTGCATCTATCGAATATCCTCTAAACAGTTCTTGATCTCTTTGTTCTCATGTATCTAGTTTGTCTCAAGCACCTTCGTTCATTTGCTAATTCTTACTGGTGATGCACCCCTACTTCGATCATTTTCAATTCTTACGGTGGTTCTTTCAAGATCTCTCTTCCTTGTTCATCATATCAATTCATTTGTTGTTCCAATCCTACCGGTGGTTCGTTGAAGACCTTCTCAAGTTTACGCTATATCTCTTTTAATCCTTTCTACGAGATAAGTAGTATGCCAAATCCGTTGATTGTCGTCAATTTAATTGGTGAAGGATAAGCATAACATAATTCTTATTCTTGTTCATCCAAGTGATTAATTCTTTATTCCAGAGGCCCTTAAAATTCTCGGTTTCATTTGTTTCATCTTCTCTTTTTCCCGGAGTTCCAAGCTCTAATTATCACGGAGGTCCATCTAAATCATTGCAAGGATTCACCTTGTGTTTTCAATTTCTCTTTCTTTTCATTCCTTTTGTTTACCGGAGTTCTTCATGGAGGTTCTACATGATGGTTCATCAAGGATTTAATTCCCTTCTCAAAGTTTTCATCGAGATTCTTTCCTAAGGAGCTCAAGCTTTCTTCATATGGTAATCCGGAGTGCAATTTCTTTCTACCATATTATCGGAGGTGGTATTATGTCATTCTTGATAATTTGAGTTCATGTTTTCCATGATTCACATGTTGTTAAGAATGAGTTATTTTTAAATCCATCAACCTCGTTGTTGGAGTTATCTTGTGTCATATTTCACCTAAAAGCCTTCCATTGGGAATGTTGCTATTTGTGGTGCTTTCCAATGATCCAAGTTATCTCTTTATCATCTTGGTGGAAGAAGTTTTCATCTCTTCGTTGATCTCAAGCAAGCAATTGTTTCCGTTAGTGGCCGGTTGTCACCTCATAATTTTGAGATGTTTTCCATAAGCCCACTACAAGCTTGTGCTTTTCGTTGTTGATTTTCCAACAACTCCGTTCAATTCTTCTTTGCAAGGATGCTTTCCAAACTCATTTGTGGCAGAAGTTGGCATTTTCTTCTCCATTCTGTTATTCCAATGATTTATCTTCTATTCTTTCTTCCGGAGGCACTGTGACGTTGCTCTTTTCACTCACCATCTCGATTCGTGAGGATAGTGTTCTTTTCTTGCTTATCCATTTAACCGGAGTGTTGTGTTTTCATTCGAGTTCTCTAATCTTATCAAGTTTTCCCTCCTTCCTCAACTGGAGAGCTGTCTGAAATCCTTCTTACCCATTGTGCCATTCTTTCAATAGTTCCGGAGGCAGTGTGTTGTTGATTTCATCAAGTAACATCCCATCCTCTCAAGTTCATGTTCTATTCCTTCCATGTTCAACCGGAGTGCTGCCCGAATTCTTCCCCTCTCATTTTGTTTGAACCGGAGTGGTTTCGAATTCTATCTTGTCCATTAAACTCTTGATTCATGTCTTTGCAACCTTCAAGTTCTCGTAATGTTCCTTGTTTTTTTTTCTAACGGATTGTTTACAATCTCGTTCATCTCCTTTGTATTCTTTCTTTCAATTTGTTCAACCTCTCAAGGTTCTTTGGTTTCACTCATTGGTCAAAGAAGCAACTTAGTTTTACCTCTTCTCTTTCTCTTCCGTTTTCTCTCCGGTGCCATCCTAGATCTCGGGACGAGATCCTCTCGTAGTGGTGGAGTGTTGTGACGCCCCGAGACCGGAGTTTCAGATGCCTTCCAGGATTTCCGAGTTTCGTTGTGTGATTTTGTTTTGTTCGTTGCATTCATCCTTGCACCATGTGCATTGCATCATGCCATTTAATTTTTAAAACTCAACTAAATAAATTGTATGGATCTTCGATCCATTTAAATCGAGGGAAGGGTGACTTCTCTTTATAACATACCCTCCCGATATTTAGGGAGCTATAATAAAATATTCCATTGTTTTGGAATCACCTTAACACACTTGCAAAATATCCCAATGCCTTTATTATCTTAATTCTTGGTCTCCAACTCTGCCCATAAATTATTTCATCATTTTCCGGAGCTCCACCAAAAATCCGAACATTTTTGGACCTTCCCAAACCCTCACTTCCGTTCAAACCCATTTGAATTAAATTCAAATGAGTTTGAATTTACATCTTGCAATCTTGGCCATTCCTATTTTTCTTGGATCAGACTCATTTTTGCGAGTCCGGGAAAATTATCCCCGTGCCCAACTCTTTCTCTAACCTTTCTTTTCTTCCCTTTTTCTTTCTCTTTATTTTCTGTTTTGATAAGAGAATTAGAGATAGAGAGAGAGAAGGAGCCCTGCAGCCCAGCAGCCAGGCCAAGCCTGCTCCCTCCGCAGCCCAAGGCCCAGCCGGTGCCCCTCTAACCCTAGCCTGTTCCCCCGATTCTATCTCTCCCTCGAACCCCCTCCTCGTCCTCACTCAGCGCCGTACCCGATCCCATCGCCCCTCTCCTCGATCTCCTCCTTCCCCTCCTGTGCGCCTCCACCTCGCCCTTCCTTCTCCCCTGCATCGTGGCCTTCCTCCGCCTCGAGAGGCTCCCGAGCCGCCGTCGCCCGGATCCTCGTCGCCAACCCTGCCGCCGTTGGTGACCTCGACGCGCCCGCACCCGATCTGCTCGAGCGCGACCCTGTCGCCCCGCGCCTCCGTCCCGCGAGACCGCCCGCTCCTTCCATGGCCACGCCTCGCCGTCCGAGCTGCTGCTCTCGTCGGCCTGCCACCGCGCCTCCTCGCCGAGGCCACCTGGTTCATCCTCCATGCCATGGCCAACCCGACCCCAAGCTCCTGCTGCAGCCGCTTCTTCCCAGCTCCGCCCCTACTTCTCCGGCTGCGTCCTCGACTGGACAACATCGGCCGAGCCGCTCCTTCCGCCGCCATGGCCTTGCGCCTCTCCGTCGACCACCAGGGTCCTCCCCTGCCACCGCCTTGGTCCCTGCCGGAGCTCTTCTGCCCGTCATAGACAGGAGCTGGAGCTCCTTACTGCATCGCTACCTCCCCGTCGCTGCGCCAGCCTCCTGCATCGCGCCAAGTCCCAGCATCGCGCCCCTGTTGCTGTTGACGCCAAGTACCTCGACGCCGAAGACCCGTGTACAACTACTGTTTCCTGCCTAGAACGACTACCGTCGACGTGCATTTCGCCAAGTATCACTACCGACGAGCCCCGAAGGACTTGGTTGCGACAAGTTCCTCTCCAAACGTGAACGTCTACTTCCACGACTGCTGCAAGAACAACTACTTCCACGACGTCCGTGAACCACTACCGTCGCCCCGAAGATGTTGGATTCGTCAAGTACCTCTCCAAAAACGAACGTGTACGACTACTTCCGACGACGTCCCGTGAACGCCTACTTCCTCTACACCGCTCCGAATGCGAACCGTCTCGTTTGAACGCTTCGAAGGTATAACCGCCGAGAACGACCGCCGTGGAACGAATGTTTTGTTGTATGAGATGCTTATGTTTGCACCGTGTCCGAATTGTCATTGCAAGTTCCTCCTCGTTTCCATGCCACAATCCTGTGGGAACCCGGTAGCCGGGAGCACCCCACCATCTTGCATGACTCGCTCCCGCTCACTTCCTTTTGTACCGGTATCTCCGTGAGCTACCGGAACCGATATGTTGCCGTGGCATCATTTTCGGATATGTTGCCGTGGCACCATTTTTGTTTCGCCGCCGTGGCACCTTTTTTTCCTTCCGCCATGGCGACTAATGCTTCTTATCATGCTCATGTCAACATTTTCATAAAATTGCATAAAACTTGTATATGTCATCCGCATCATGATAACAACATTTAAAATGTTTAAACTTGTTGTTGCATTAAATTGCTAAATGCATATGGGGATTCTCCGGAATTGTTGTTTGTTGCTTCCGGCCTCATTTAACCTTGACTAGATAGGTAGTTTTCATTTGCTTCACCCTCTTGCCATGCTTAACAACATTTAATATTGTTGGGTACATAAACGGGATCAAACTAAATAACTTATCGTGGTGTTTCGTCAATATGCAGTTGCATATTGAGCTCCATTTAATTTGTAGGATTGTTTGTGCACTTTGCCATGCTATGCCTCATTAAACCGGACATGCATCATACTTGTTTGTGCATCATGACTTGTTATGCTTGTGTGTTTACTATGTTGTTTGTTTCTTTCCGGGTTGCTTCTCTCGTTAGCTTCGGTTTCGTTCCGGAGTTGTGAGGATTCGTTCTACGACCGTTTGTCTTCTTCTTGGACTCGTTCTTCTTCCTTGCGGGATTTCAGGCAAGATGATCATACCCTCGAAATCACTACTATTTTTGCTATGCTAGTTTGCTCGCTCTTGCTATGCCAATGCTACGATGCCTACCATTTGCTTGTCAGCCTCCCAAATTGCCATGTCAAACCTCTAACCCACCATGTCCTAGCAAACCGTTGTTTGGCTATGTTACCGCTTTGCTCAGCCCCTCTTATAGCGTTGTTAGTTGCAGGTGAAGATTGAAGTTTGTTCCTTGTTGGAACATGGAGATGTTGTTCCTTGTTGGAACATGTTTACTTGTTGGGATATCACAATATATCTTACTTAATTAATGCATCTATATACTTGGTAAAGGGTGGAAGGCTCGGCCTTATGCCTGGTGTTTTGTTCCACTCTTGCCGCCCTAGTTTCCGTCATATCGGTGTTATGTTCCCGGATTTTGCGTTCCTTACACGGTTGGGCTATAATGGGAACCCCTTGACAGTTCGCCTTAAGTAAAGCTCTTCCAGCAATGCCCAACATTGGTTTTACCATTTGCACTAACAACCTACCACCTTCCCTTGGGTTCTGCAAACTCAAGGGTCATCTTTATTCTAACCCCCCCCCCGGGCCAGTGCTCCTCTGAGTGTTGGTCCGAACTAGAGCCCTGTGCAGCGCCCCCTCGGGGAAACTCGAGGTTTGGTTTTAGTTGTACGGATTGCTCATCTGAGTGTGCCCTGAGAAAGAGATATGTGCAGCTCCTATCGGGATTTGTCGGCACATTCGGGCGGTGTTGCTGGTTTAGTTTTACCCTATCGAAATGTCTTGTTGTACCGGGATACCGAGTCTGATCGGAACGTCTCGGGTGGAGGTCTATTCCTCCGTTGACCGTGAGAGCTTGTCATGGGCTAAGTTGGAACACCCCTGCAGGGATTTGATCTTTCGAAAGCCGTGCCCGCGGTTATGTGGCAGATGGGAATTTGTTAACGTCCGGTTGTAGAAAACCCGAAGTTGACCTTAATTAAAATACATCAACCGTGTGTGTAACCGTGATGGTCTCTTTCCGGCGGAGTTCGGGAAGTGAACACGGTGTTGGAGTTATGCTTGACGTAGGTTGCTATAGGATCACTTCTTGATCATACTTTTATCGACCGTGCTTTGCCTTCTCTTCTCGCTCTCATTTGCGTATGTTAGCCACCATATATGCTAGTCGCTTGCTGCAGCTCCACCTCATTACTCCATCCTTCCTATAAGCTTAAATAGTCTTGATCTCGCGGGTGCGAGATTGCTGAGTCCCTGTGGCTCACAGATACTTCCAAAACCAGTTTGCAGGTGCCTATGTTACCGAACAGGTGACGCAACCAAGCTCAAGGAGGAGCTCGATGAAGATCTTGCCCTTTGTGTTGTTTCGTTCTAGTTGATCAGTAGTGGAGCCCAGTTGGGGTCGATCGGGGACCTTTGTCGCATTTGGGGTTCTTCTTTTATTTTGGTTCCGTAGTCGGACCTTGATTGTATCTGGATGATGTAATGCTTTATTCATGTAATTGTGTGAAGTGGCGATTGTAAGCCAACTATGTATCTCTTTCCCTTATGTATTACATGGGTTGTGTGAAGATTACCTCACTTGCGACATTGCTTTCAATGCGGTTATGCCTCTAAGTCGTGTTTCGACACGTGGGAGATATAGCCGCATCGAGGGCGTTACAAAAGAGGAAACTGGTACTCTGCGCCCGCTGGCACCCGCCTTGCCTTGGTCGTCATGGCTCACGTCAGCTGAGCCTCGTGAGGTGCACCTTGCATAGAACTCTCCGCCCCTCAGGAGCCAGCTTGAGGAGGCCGATTCCCTTGGGCGTCTTGGCGTCGTCCGCGTCACGAGGCTTGGCCCCTCATGAGGGTCTTGAGTTTGTCCATGCTGAAGCTGGGTCATACCAGGCCGTCGATGGAGCCACGTAGTGGGCCGCAGGCAGGCAAGTCTGGGTACCCCCGTATCCAGAACGTTGACTGTAGCCCCTGGGCCCAAGGCGCGCTCGGACTTGGCTTCTGGGTGAAGCCAAAAGGCAAGTGTGGAGCGCCGCGGGCCCTAACCACTTGCGTCCTTGAACGACGCATGGTGATTGACGGGACATGAGCGTCTCCACTTCCCCATGCTGCCTCGGCAACCGTTTGACTTGATGAGTCGATGCTGCATGCAGTGGATCATTGTTACACGAGGTCATGGAGGCCGGCGGTTGGCATCCCTCTGGCTATAAATGAGGGGAGGGGCAGAGCCCCCCTCACTCATCTCTTCCTCCGTCTTCTCGCTGCTCGTTCCTTCTCCTTCTCCATCCTGCTTCTACTTCCATGGCGCCAATCAAAAGGTTTTCTACAACTGAAAAAGGAAAGGCCCTTTAGGAAGGGCCTAATCGTCTACCACCGAAGAAGCGGTTCCGCCTTCCTCGCGACGCCGGCGTGAGGGAGGAGGTGACCAGGCCTTGGCAACCAAGGCCTCTGCCCGGCTTTCCCCTTCCTCTGTATGCCCGCGCACGGGACGATGATGTGAGTCGTCGAGCAATCCCAGGTGGCGATGGACGAGCCGTCATTGTCCTGCCTGCCGAGCCGCGTACCCATGCTGAGGGCAGCTCATGCAAGGTCGTCGTGTGGGCAGCAATGCCGCCTGACTCGTGGATCCGGCTCCCGAGGTTCTTCACCGGCGAGCTGCCATCGAGGGGGCCACTTGAGCCGTGGCTGCAGCATGCCGGGTGCTAAAGCCTGGCCACCGGAGCTGAGGTTGAGGTGGTTCCCCCGAAGATGTCTTCATGACCTGCAGATGGGGCAAGGTCGCCCGAGCCTACCGCGCAGAGGGGGCCCTCACGATCCACTTCGAATACGACGGCGCCTCCACCCTATTCTTCAATGTCTTCGACGAGGAGAGCCGGCGGCTGGAGTGCTGCCCCATAGGGAGCAGCCCGCGGGACGTGGCCAAGGGCGCCGAACCTGCTTCCGTTCCTGACGGCTCCCCCTCCAGCTCCAGCGACGACTCTTGGGAATCCAGCGATTCTCCTGAGCTCAGCGAGTCTCCGGAGTCCAACGATGATAGCTACGTACCGGCGAGCTCCCGCCACGGCTGGAGCACGGAAGCGGCCGTCGCCCGGCAGCGCCGGCGATGCACGCTGGCCAAGTCAGAGCCTTTCTTCTTTTGTGTGGAAATTAGGACTATCCCCGCGAGGCATGTAAGAACCGAAATGTCTTAATTCCAGCATCGCTCTTTTGGTTTTATGATGAAATTGCGTATCCCAATCTGGCATGATTCCCCCCTTTCTCCCCCTTAGGTAGCGTAGCACTCTACGCCAGCAAGACCCAGTCCCCAGGTAGGCTTCAGCTGGTACTAGTATCCCAGGTCGCGATGCCGTGGTCAAGGCTAGAAGGTGAGCGGCCCGAGGTCTGGTGAGAGCTCGTGAGGCGTGATGCTCACGAGGTCCCCCTTGGCGTGCAAGCAACTGCCCAAGAAACAGAAAGGGGAGCAAAACTGCCGGAGTGGGACTGCGAGACTTGGGTGAGCGGGTTGTGAGGCTTATATCGTGGCGTGTGCGTCTTATCTTTTAGCAGACTCGTTGTGATTCCCCTGGATGGTTGATACGTCTCTGTCGTATCTACTTTTCCAAACACTTTTGCCCTTGTTTTGGACTCTAACTTGTATGATTTGAATGGAACTAACCCGGACTGACGCTGTTTTCAGCAGAATTGCCATGGTGTTGTTTTATGTGCAGAAAATAAAAGTTCTCGGAATGACCTGAAACTCCACGGAACACCTTAGAAAAAACCATAAAAAATCCTCGCCAAAGATGAAGACCAGGGGGCCCACACCCTGTCCACGAGAGTGGGGGGCGTGCCCCCTACCTCGTGGGCCCCCTGGTGGACCTTCGACGCCAACTCCAACTCCATATATTGGCTTTCGGGGAGAAAAAAATCAGAGAGAAGAAATCATCATGTTTTACGATACGGAGCCGCCGCCAAGCCCTAATCTCTCTCGGGAGGGCTGATCTGGAGTCCGTTCGGGGCTCCGGAGAGGGGGATTCGTCGCCGTCGTCATCATCAACCATCCTCCATCACCAATTTCATGATGCTCACCGCCGTGCATGAGTAATTCCATCGTAGGCTTGCTGGACGGTGATGGGTTGGATGAGATTTATCATGTAATCGAGTTAGTTTTGTTAGGGTTTGATCCCTAGTATCCACTATGTTCTGAGATTGATGTTGCTATGACTTTGCTATGCTTAATGCTTGTCACTAGGGCCCTAGTGCCATGATTTCAGATCTGAACCTGTTATGTTTTCATGAATATATGTGAGTTCTTGATCCTATCTTGCAAGTCTATAGCCACCTACTATGTGTTATGATCCGGCAACCCCGAAGTGACAATAATCAGGACCACTCCCGGTGATGACCATAGTTTGAGGAGTTCATGTATTCACTATGTGCTAATGCTTTGTTTCGGTTCTCTATTAAAAGGAGGCCTTAATATCCCTTAGTTTCCAATAGGACCCCGCTGCCACGGGAGGGTAGGGCAAAAGATGTCATGTAAGTTCTTTTCCATAAGCACGTATGACTATATACGGAATACATGCCTACATTACATTGATGAACTGGAGCTAGTTCTATGTCACCCTATGTTATGACCGTTACATGACGAACCGCATCCGGCATAATTATCCATCACTGATCTGGTGCCTACGAGTTTTCCATATATTGGTTCTCGCTTATTTACTTTTCCATTGCTATTGTTACAATCACTACAAAAATACCAAAAACATTACTTTTGCTGTCTTTACTTTTGTTACCGTTACCACCACTATCATATTACTTTGCTACTAAACACTTTGCTGCAGATACTAAGTTTCCAGGTGTGGTTGAATTGACAACTCAGCTGCTAATACTTGAGAATATTCTTTGGCTCCCCTTGTATCGAATCAATAAATTTGGGTTGAATACTCTACCCTCGAAAACTATTGCGATCCCCTATACTTGTGGGTTATCAAGACCTTTTTCTGGCGCCCGTTGCCTGGGAGCATAGCTCTATTCTTTGAGTCACTTGGGATTTATATCTGCCGGACACTATGAATAACTTGAAAGACGATTGAACTACTATTTTGCCCTCAACTACGAGAGGAGATAAGGAACTGCCATCTAGCTCTGCACTAGATTCTCCTTCGGTTATAAGTAAGCTTGCGACACCTAAACCTACTACTGCTATGAATTTTGATATGTCGCATGTTATTGATGATGCCACTTCTGCTATGCATGATACTTATTATGAAACTACTTCTATGCTTGATACTATTGTTCCTCTTGGTGAATTTCTTGATGAGAAAATTGCTAGGTCTAGAGAAAGAGAAATTATTGAACCTGAATACGATGATGATAGTGATGATGAGAATATGCCTGCTATTCCTGAGGGTTATCTTTTTGATGCAGAATCTTCTGCAACCATTTTTGCTTGCTAGGATAGATATGAACTTAAGAGGTTGCTAGTTAAATGGAGTAAAGAATCGCTTAGAGATAGAATGAGACCCGACCCTGCTTTTGCTACTTCACCTATCTGTGTTCCCGATAAGGATTATTATGATTTTTCTGTTGATCCAGATATAATTATTTTGGTTGAATCTGATCCTTTCTATGGTTATGAATCTAAAACTGTTGTGGCACATCTTACTAAGTTAAATGATATAGCTGCCCTGTTTACTAATAATGAGAGATCATGCTACCTTTATCTACTCAAAATATTTCCTTTCTCATTAAAGGGTGATGCTAAGATATGGTTTAATTCTCTTGATCCTGGTTGTGTGCAAAGTCCCCAGGATATGATTTATTACTTCTCTGCTAAATATTTCCCTGCTCATAAGAAATAAGCTGCCTTGAGGGAAATATACAACTTCGTGCAAATTGAAGAAGAGAGTCTCCCACAAGCTTGGGGGAGGCTTCTCAAGTTACTTAATGCTTTGCCTGATCATCCTCTTAAGAAACCTGAAATACTTGATATCTTTTATAATGGACTAACCGATGCTTTCAGAGATTACCTAGATAGTTGTGCTGGTTCTCTTTTCAGGGAAAGAACACCGGATGAAGATGAAATTCTATTGAATAATATGTTGACAAATGAAAATAATTGGGAACCTCCTGAGCCAGCTCCTGAGCCAATTACTGAGCCTATTCCTAAACCAACTCCGAAGAAGAGAGGTGTTCTATTTCTCAGTCCTGAAGATATGCAAGAGGCAAAGAAATCTATGAAAGAAAAAGGTATTAAAGCTGAAGATGTTAAGAATTTACCTCCTATTGAAGAAATACATGGCCTTAATTTACCGCCTGTTGAAGAAGTATATGATCTCAACTACTTATTTACTGAAGAACCTCCCAATATCCCGACATAGGTAGTAAAGGTAATTTCTCTCTATAGATATGATAAAGCTGAAGTCCCTCTTACTAAAATTGCTAGTCAGTGCTTGGATGAGTTTGATGACTTTATGTTTAAGCAAGATGACTTTAATGCTTATTTTGGTAGACAATTAAAACAAGATGCTTATATGATTAAACGCTTGGGTGATTGTATGGCTAATATTAGAGGTGAACTTAAACTTGTTAGCAAACATGCTTCTATGGTTACCACTCAAGTAGAACAAGTACTTAAAGCTCAGAAAGAAGTGCTTGATGAGATGAATAGTAAGAAAAATGATTATGATGTTAGAGTGGCTACTAGAACTGGTAGAATGACTCAGGAACCTTTGTATCCTGAAGGCCACCCTAAGAGAACTGAGCAAGATTCTGAGAGAAATGATATTGATATACCCAGTTCTTCTAAAAGGAAGAAAAAGAAAAATGATAGGACTTTGCAAACTTCTAGTGAACCTATTGCTGAACCACCTGAGAATCCAAATGATATTTCCATGTCTGATGCTGAAACACAATCTGTTAATGAACATGAACCTAGTTATAATGTTAATGATAATGTTCATTATGATGCTCAACCTAGTAATGATAATGATGTAGAGATTGAACCTGCTGTTGATCTTGATAACCCACAATCAAAGAATCAACATTATGATAAAAGAGACTTCGTTGCTAGGAAACATGGTAAAGAAAGGGAACCATGGGTTCAGAAACCCATGCCTTTTCCTCCGAAACCATCCAAGAAAAAGGATGATGAGGATTTTGAGCGCTTTGCTGAAATGATTAGACTCATCTTTTTGCGTATGCGATTAACTGATGTGCTCAAAACAAATCCTTATGCTAAGTATATGAAGGATATTATTACTAATAAAAGAAAGATACCTGAAGCTGAAATTTCCACTATGCTTGCTAATTATACTTTTAAGGGTGGAATACCAAAGAAACTTGGAGATCCCGGAGTACCTACTATACCATGCTCCATTAAGAGAAATTATGTTAAAACTGCCTTATGTGATCTTGGAGCCGGTGTTAGTGTTATGCCTCTCTCTTTATATCATAGACTTGACTTGTGACGCCCGGATAATTAAGGTACAGTAACCCTTTACTAATGATGCCACGCCACCTAGATTGCTGTTGTTAAACTCACGTTGGTTCGAAACCGATTCAAATTCGAATTCACAATCAAGTCAAACAATAAAGGTTTTCAAATATTAAAACTAAAATGTCCGGGATATGCCAAATAATTCATAAGTAATATTGGTGGGTAAAACAAGTCTTTATAAAAAGTTTAAATGCAGTAAAATAAGTAAAACAGTAGCAAAAACAATTATGTGAATGCTTTTAAACTAAAAAGCAATTGTTAAACTAGTTTATTTAGTCACCAAACTTTTTAAGGAAGTGGATTATTCTGAGACATTAATTTAGGAGCTATTGTCATATTTTACAAAACTAAAGAAATTAAAGGTAAAATAAAACAGAATAAAAGAAATACGAAAAGAAAAGAAAAACAAACAAGAGAATAAAAAGGAGAAGACCCCCCCTGCTGGGCCATGGCCCAGCTGGCCTCTGGGCCAACCAGGCCGGCCCAACCCAGCCAGCGACACCCTCCTTCGCTCTCCTCCACCTCTCGAACACGACCGAGCGCTGGGCGCCGTTCCAGCCGCGCCACCTCGTCTATGGGTCGCTACAGGGCGCCTGGAGGGGATAAGATTGCCAGCGTCGACCCCGTGGCCTCGCCCAAAAATATCTTCCCATCCACCCGCGCCGTTCCTCTCTCTCCCTCACTACTCTCTTTGATCTCGAGCTCCACCGTGCAACCGTCGCCGTCCCATCATTGTCGTCACAGCCACATGCCTCCCCGGCGCTCGAGAGGAAGTCGAGGAGCACCGCCGTCCTCTTCTACACCGTCTACAATCGTCAGGTCAAGCCGGAGCTCCTCGAGCCGTCGCCATCGGCCTTCTTCCCCAACCACGGCTGCTATCGTCCACCTCGTCGATCCGCTCACCGATGGCCTCCCCGAGCCCGCTGCCAAGCCCTACCGCCGCATTGTGAGGTCCTTTGCCGATTCCTCCATTTTTCTGGATCGATCTGTTACCATAATCGCCTACAATAACCGAGGCCGCCATGGCCGGAGCACTGCGTTCGTGCGCGCGGTCTCCTGCTCCTGGCCGCGGACACACCAGCACCTCGCCCCCTGCGCTCACCTGCACACCCGTGCGCGCATGCCCTGCGCCCTCGCACCCATGGCCGCGCGCCCCGCCAGCGCTGTCTGCGGCTTCGCTCCCCTGCTGCCCCCTGCCGCAACTAATTCTACTGCCGCTGATTGCCTTAGCTGTTGCTGCCTTAGCTGCTACGCTACTACAGCTTGTTGTGCCGCTAGCTGCTGCTATACTCTGCTGCCTAGCCGCCTCTATTGGTCTACCTGCTCCTGACCACTAGCTACTGCTGCTCCAGCCGCTACTAATGGCCGTGGCCATGGCCTAGCATATGTTGTGTGCGTGTGTATGCACAGCCACCACTGGCCTGCCCGTGGAAATTAGATTAGGGAATAATCACTAGTTAGTTTAACTACTAGCCAATGACAGTGCACCGCACTATTAGTTAATCTAATTTATTTAAAGTCTAGTTAAACAGGAAATGACATGTGGGTCCCCTGTGCAGTTTGACCAGTCAAACTGTTGACTGGGTTGACCCTGTCCATGACAGGTGGGTCCTGTGTGACCCCGTTGACTAGTCAATAGTTGACTGGACCCCAGCGACCCCATCGGCCAGCCACACATACATTCTGTTGGGTACAACCCTTGGTACCCGTAGCATTTTATTCTTTTAATTTTGAACTAAAATTAAATCCAGAAAAATTAGAAATAAATTAAGCTTAAAAAATTAATATAAAATAATCCGTAACTCGGATGAAAATACTTTGTACAAGAAAGTTGCTCAGAACGATGAGACAAATTCGGATACGCAGCCCATTCGTCCGTCCCACATCCCTAACCTATCTAACTCGCAACTTTCCCCCTCCGGTTCCTCTGACCGAAAACGTGAAACACCGGGAATACTTTCCCGGATGTTTCCCCCCTTCGTCGGTATCACCTACTACCGCGTTAGGGCACATCTAGCACCGCTCATTGTCACGTCACGCATCGTCATGTTTATGTTTGCATTGTATTTATTGTTTATTCCCCCTCTTCTCTTTGGTAGACTACGAGACCGACACTGCTGCCGCCCCGTTCGACTACGGAGTTGACGACCCCTCCTTCTTGGCAGAGCAACCAGGCAAGCCCCCCGCCCCTTGATCACCAGATATCGCCTATTCTTCTCTATACTGCTTGCATTAGAGTAGTGTAGCATGTTACTGTTTTGATTAATCCTATTCTGTTGCATAGCCTGTCATTGTTACTACATTCGTTGATACCTTATCAGTAATCCTAAATGCCTAGTATAGGATGCTAGTTTATCATCATTGGCCCTACATTCTTGTCAGTCTGCCTTGCTATACTATCGGGCCGTGATCACTCGGGAGGTGATCATGGGTATATACTATACATATATAAATATTACAGATGGTGACTAAAGTCGGGTCAGCTCGTTGAGTACCCGCAAGTGATTCCGATGTGGGGGCTGGAAGGACAGGTGGCTCCATCCCGATAGAGGTGGGCCTGGGTTCCCGACGGCCCCCGACTGTTACTATGTGGCGGAGCGACAGGGCAGGTTGAGACCACCTAGGCGAGAGGTGGGCCTGGCCCTGGTCGACGTTCGCGGTTACTTCATAATAACACGCTTAACAAGATCTTGGTATTTGATCTGAGTCTGGCCACTGGCCTATACGCACTAACCAACTACGCGGGAAAGATATGGGCACTCGGCGTCATGGTATCAGCCGAAGCTTCTTGACGTTTGCGATGGAGCGGCGCGTGCCGGATTGGACCGCGTAACGTGACTTCCTTTGTAATGGAGGTTGCTAGGTTTGCTTCTGGCCGCGCTCACAACGTGCAGGTTTGCAATGGGCGATGGGCCCAGACCCCTGCGCGCATAGGATTTAGACCGGCGTGTTGACCTCTCTGTTGTGCCTAGGTGGGGCTGCGACGTGTTGATCTTCCGAGGCCGGGCATGACCTAGGAAAGTGTGTCCGGCCAAATGGGATCGAGCGTGTTGGGTTATGTGGTGCACCCCTGCAGGGAAGTTTATCTATTCGAATAGCCGTGTCCCTCGGTGAAAGGACGACCCGAAGTTGTACCTTGACCTTATGACAACTAGAACCGGATACTTAATAAAACACACCCAGACAAGTTCCACAGACAATCCGGTGATCGCTTTTCCACAGGGCGATGATGGGAGGATCTCCGGTAGGATTATGCTATGCGATGCTACTTGGAGGACTTCAATCTACTCTCTTCTACATGCTGCAAGATGGAAGTTGCCAGAAGCGTAGTCTTCGATAGGACTAGCTATCCCCCTCATATTCTGGCATTCTGCAGTTCAGTCCACCTACATTGCCTCTTTACACATATACCCATGCATATGTAGTGTAGATCCTTGCTTGCGAGTACTTTGGATGAGTACTCATGGTTGCTTTTCTCCCTCTTTTGCCCCTTTCCCTTCTACCTGGTTGTCGCAACCAGATGCCGGAGCATAGGAGCCAGACGCCACCGTCTACGATGACTCCTACTACACTGGAGGTGCCTACTACTACGTGCAGGCCGCTGACGACGACCAGGAGTAGTTAGGAGGATCCCTGGCAGGAGGCCTACACCTCTTTCGATCTGTATCCCAGTTTGTGCTAGCCATCTTATGGCAACTTGTTTAACTTATGTATGTACTCAGATATTGTTGTTTCTGCTGACTCGTCTCTGATCGAGCACTTGTATTCGAGCCCTCGAGGCCCCTGGCTTGTATTATGATGCTTGTATGACTTATTTTATTTTTAGAGTTGTATTGTGATATCTTCCCGTGCGTCCCTGATCTTGATCGTACACGTTTGCGTGTATGATTAGTGTATGATTGAATCGGGGGCGTCACCAGTTGGTATCAGAGCCGACTGCCTGTAGGAATCCCCCTTTCCAACTCCTTGGCCGAAGTTGAGTCTAGTCATTGCAAAACTTTTACTAACATGGTTGTGTGGCTTACGGGCCCACGTCGCCATTTGGGTGGTAGTAGGATCTTTTACTTCTCGACCTTTACTCTGGGACTCTGATCTCTCTACTATTCGGGTTAAACGATTTTACTAACTCGGACTCTAGGTTCTCGATAATACTTTCTCCCGGAGAGCCCCTTATTACAGATGATCGTCTGCTGCACCAGAAGGATCCGAAGATACTCTCCGATGTTCTCTTGAGACTTTATGGCGTCGCTTTTGCAATTCCCCTCCATCGAAACCCCTATGGATAACCACGTATACTCGCCATTCATACAATGCTTCCTAGTTGATCTTGTTATTACAAGATACACTGAAATTCTCTCTATTGTTTCAAGAATACTTTGTGCCTACTGCCTTGCAATTCTTTGCCACATGAATACCCCTACGGATAATTCCTCGCTCTTACCAAGTATCCGCTCATCCCTAGTTGTTCATGTGTTTCACAAAATTCTTCAAAATACTATCCGATCTTTCGAGAATCCTCATTAGCCTATGGCTCTTGAAATGCTTGTCTGCCTGCATTTTGGTTAATTCCAAATGACTAGCAATATTCATGGATGTCCTTTGCCTTTATCATCTTGGGTCCCTTGATTCAATATGTTGCGAATATTGCAATCCTTAATCAGATCCTAGAATTCATCCTTTTGGCTCAGACGTCATATTAAACATGAGCTGGTTCTCGACCAATCAATTGCCGTCGGTTGTACCCCTAAGTCTATTCAGCTTATCCATTCTTAATCAGAGCGTTTGCTTCCGATCCTTCGATTTGGAATCATAATTCCTTTGCATTTGAGCTTCGAATTATTCAGATGATTTCACAACCTTTGCATTTGCATTCTTTCCTCTTCTGGTTGAGTATCGATACTCACATCAGATCCTTTGTGGACCATCAAGTCCTTTGTTGGATTGTTATCCGACAGTGTCCTTCATATTTAATCACCTTGTGAGTTATTTCCCTGATGCATAATACCATTGGTAAATCCTATACTCTGAATTGGCCAACCATGCTCTGCTTTCGAGCTGGTGATAATTTCTCTCGAAGCTTGTGGTATATGTTTCTAAGATGCCCCGACGGGTTGAACCTATGCCTTTCTTAATCGGTGTGAACCCGAAAGTTTTTCAAGGTTCATACTCCTCTGGTAATTCACCAAGTAGGTCTTCGCACTCAAATCACTTTAATAGAGCAATGAATGAAAGGTTATGCATTGAAGAAGTGGGAGTCGACCTTGAACTTTGTGTTCATGCCCATGGACACGATGTAGATCTTATCATTAAAGCTTCTCTTACATTAATTATTCCCTTGGTATTAGTTCATCTTATATCTGGGATCATGCCTTTTTGCAATCGTGGTCCCGACCACGTTCTCCTTTACTTACCATTTCTCGTGCAAGTTTAAGCACTTGTCTTGTGCAGAGCAATACCCCAGTCCAACCTCTACTTTGATCTATCATCGAGTATCACCCCCTGGTATCTCGAGATTATCATGGAACTGCATAACTTCTTACGAGTTCTTCATCAAGTACTACATTCTCATGGATTCCAATTTTGCACGGGCTTTGAGTTATTAAACACTCAAAGACACCGATAACTGAACCGAGTCCGCGCTGCGGTTCGACAATGCTTAGTAATCTTCCTTGCGTACGAGTTTGTACCCGATCACGGCACTCATAGCCTGTTTGGCTATATGATTGTCGTGATGATTTTAACGGTGCTACCTGGTCCTTATTCTCGGAGCACCACTTTCGACGATGAGCTAAGCTTGCGTCGATTTTTCTTATCGTATCATTTCACCTTGAACAGCAAGCTTGATTTCGAGTTTGTGTCGTACTCGTGGTTCCAATAACCTTTCGCTTCATCATTCCTTTGACTTGATGTCATCACTGATTGATTACATCTTCATGAATTCTCTTGACAAATGTGTCATGATCATCATCAACATTTTGATGCTCTTCCAAGATATCTATTGAATTCTTCATGGGAAATACCATCCTTGTCCCTTGGTAAATTGTGTTGTCATCGACTACTTCCTTACCTTCTTTCCAACACAAACTTGTTTGTGTTGTGGCTGTACCTTGAGTTCCTTGCTATCCAGCTTATGTCCTACCATGGAGCACTATCGTATTTTATGTCAAGAATGTGGCGAGAAATTCACCACCCTTAAGAATTCTTGATACAAGTGATACTTATTACCATCACCATTCTTTTCTTGGTCCCCGTGTTGTTTCTAACCGGAATACCAACAAATGGTCTGTGATGTGTAAATTCTAAACTTCTAGCAAGCCTATTGTGTTGAAGTTATTGGTCTATAGTTTCATTCTAAGTCTATTGCTTATCAAATCACCATACTAACATTGATCATGCTACCTAAAGCCCATATTTCTGGTTCACCTTCCAACCAGTGTTTGTTCGTGGATGTTCTCCTCGAGCATACATCATTATATCATTTGATATGACAAATGTCATCTTCTTGTTCACATTATTGTGGAAATCCATCTGTTTGGAATTCTCGATGAATTGTCACTGAGCCCATCAGCCACCTCCTCATCCCCTCCTTGGTTTAATAATGAACTATTATTTCAGGAACCCGCTCCCATAGTTCATTTCCCGAGAATCTTGCAATGTCATTTTATCGATTTGTGTTGCACCTTTTCTTCTCGGACACCCTGAGTCTGAGGTATCATGACACCAATCGGATCTGAATCTTGGTCAGGTATGATGGTTGGGACAACTTTCCACGAGATATGATGTTGGTCCTTTGATGACCCGGTAATATGATGTCATGCCTAGCACCCCCCCCCCCCCGGCTGGAGGACCTATCATTATAATTTCTTTTGCAAGGATGACCATTCTTCCTGGAGAAAACTGTAAAACTTATATTATAAGTTGCTCCCGATGGATCATTTGTGTATCCAAAGTCAGACCCTTGGTTGAAACACCATATCATTGCTACCTCGAGGCATCACTATGATACCCCACTCATCAACAAGAACATTGGAGGTGCGATGCTAAATGTTTCTTGGTCAGTTATCCAAACACCGTTGTATGGGTAACATCTTGATTAATTCTTGCCTCTTTATCTGAATGGTTGGGTACTTGCTCTCCTACCCTGTATGCCATGTTCTGCTTGTCCATGGGAAGGGTATACTCCTAATAATTGTGTGTAATCACAATTTTCCTTTCCATTGTTCTATTTAATCTGATAATCATGTTTTCCTTTCCATTCTTTTGTTTAATCTTTCCTGAATATGACTTAACTAAGCAGAGATAATTCCCTGCTTAGGTAGGCACCTTGTTGTACCACTCTGTCTGTAAGATCCTGTTACTATTGTTGATGACATTCCGGTAACCACCGATGGACGAGAACTGTGCCTATTGGTCCGCCTCATTTCAACGAGCAGGAAAATGGTTCTCTTCGTCCCCCGCCCTTGGTACCGACATTGTTGCCGACATAATCGACAGGCTACCCTCTGACATACCTTGCTTGCATGATCACGCAAGACGTTTCCCCCTTCCTACTTTTAACCCACATGGTGGGCCCATAACCCACAATTCCACAGGATCGAAACCTGACTCTCCTGTACACCCCATGTTTCCATAGTTAATCCTCGTGCTTGATTTCGTATTTAATTCACGGGCCACCTTCTTAGTGCTCTATTCTGGTATCAGACGCAATACTTACTCTCGCTGCTCTGAACCCCTTTCTCACTCTGGTTCAGACTTCGAGCAACTACCTATCCGCTTGGAACCTCTTATTGTACCTTCGTACCTTACTCTCGATGTATTTTATATGTTCAAATTGAGAGATAAACTTATGCTCATTCATGGGTTAACCCCAGATTGTTTCCCTCATAAGCATTTTGTTCTTGCCGAGTTACCCCTTATCATTATCGTAAGTACGATGGAGTTCCTGAACAAAGGAAGACAACCTCATCATGATGCATTGATGCATAGGAATGAAGACATCAGCGCTATGGATCGACCACTTCGAGAAGGGCAACCAAGACCGAGGACAACCGTTAGAATTTCGTAACCAGAACTTTCCCCCTTACTCCCCTCTTAAATCTCGGGACGAGATTTCTTGTAGTGGAGGAGAATTGTGACGCCCGGATAATTAAGCTACAGTAACCCTTTACTAATGATGCCACGTCACCTAGATTGCTGTTGTTAAACTCACGTTGGTTCGAAACCGATTCAAATTCGAATTCACAATCAAGTCAAACAATAAAGGTTTTCAAATATTAAAACTAAAATGTCCGGGATATGCCAAATAATTCATAAGTAATATTGTTGGGTAAAACAAGTCTTTATAAAAAGTTTAAATGCAGTAAAATAAATAAAATAGTAGCAAAAACAATTATGTGAATGCTTTTAAACTAAAAAGCAATTGTTAAACTAGTTTATTTAGTCACCAAACTTTTTAAGGAAGTGGATTATTCTGAGACATTAATTTAGGAGCTATTGTCATATTTTACAAAACTAAAGAAATTAAAGGTAAAATAAAACAGAATAAAAGAAATACGAAAAGAAAAGAAAAACAAACAAGAGAATAAAAAGGAGAAGACCCCCCCCCCCCTGCTGGGCCGTGGCCCAGCTGGCCTCTGGGCCAACCAGGCCGGCCCAACCCAGCCAGCGACGCCCTCCTCCTCTCTCCTCCACCTCTCGAACACGACCGAGCGCAGGGCATCGTTCCAGCCGCGCCACCTCGTCTGTGGGTCGCTACAGGGCGCCTGGAGGGGATAAGATTGCCAGCATCGACGTCGTGGCCTCGCCCAAAAATATCTTCCCCTCCACCTGCGCCGTTCCTCTCTCTCCCTCACTACTCTCTTCGATCCCGAGCTCCACCGCGCAACCGTCGCCGTGCCATCGTTGTCGTCACGGCCACATGCCTCCCCGGCGCTCGAGAGGAAGTCGAGGAGCACCGCCGTCCTCTTCTACACTGTCTACAATCGTCAGGTCAAGCCAGAGCGCCTCGAGCCGTCGCCATCGGCCTTCTTCCCCAACCACGGCCGCCGTCATCCACCTCGTCGATCCGCTCGCCGATGGCCTCCCCGAGCCCGCTGCCAAGCCCTACCGCCGCATTGTGAGGTCCTCTGCCGATTCCTCCATTTTTCTGGATCGATCCGTTACCGTAATCGCCTACAATCACCGAGGCCGCCATGGCCGGAGCACTGCGTTCGTGCGCGCGGTCGCCTGCTCCTGGTCACGGCCACACCAGCACCCCGCCCCCCTGCGCTCACCTGCACACCCGTGCGCGCATGCCCTGCACCCTCCCACCCACGGCCGCGCGCCCCGCCAGTGCTGTCTGCGGCTTCGCTCCCCTGCTGCCCGCTGCCGCAACTACTTCTACTGCCGCTGATTGCCTTAGTTGTTGCTGCCTTAGCTGCTGCGCTACTACGGCTTGTTGTGCCGCTAGCTGCTGCTATACTCTGCTGCCTAGCCGCCTCTATTGGTTTAGCTGCTCCTGACCACTAGCTACTGCTGCTCCAGCCGCTACTAATGGCCGTGGCCATGGCCTAGCATATGTTGTGTGCGTGTGTATGCACAGCCACCACCGGCCTGCCCGTGGAAATTAGATTAGGGAATAATCACTAGTTAGTTTAACTACTAGCCAATGACAGTGCACCCCACTATTAGTTAATCTAATTTATTTAAAGTCTAGTTAAACAGGAAATGACATGTGGGTCACCTGTCCAGTTTGACCAGTCAAACTGTTGACTGGGTTGACCCTGTCCATGACAGGTGGGTCCTGTGTGACCCTGTTGGCTAGTCAACAGTTGACTGGACCCCAGCGACCCCAATGGCCAGCCACACATACATTCTGTTGGGTACAACCCTTGATACCCGTAGCATTTTATTCTTTTAATTTCGAACTAAAATTAAATCCAGAAAAATTAGAAATAAATTAAACTTAAAAATTAATATAAAATAATCCGTAACTCGGATGAAAATACTTTGTACATGAAAGTTGCTCAGAACGACGAGACAAATTCGGATACGCAGCTCGTTCGTCCGTCCCACATTCCTAACCTATCTAACTCGCAACTTTCCCCCTCCGGTTCCTCTGACCGAAAGCGCGGAACACCGGGAATACTTTCCCGGATGTTTCCCCCCTTCGCCGGTATCACCTACTACCGTGTTAGGGCACATCTAGCACCGCTCATTGTCACGTCACGCATCGTCATGTTTATGTTTGCATTGTATTTATTGTTTCTTCCCCCTCTTCTCTCCGGTAGACTACGAGACCGACGCTGCTGCCGCCCCGTTCGACTATGGAGTTGACGACCCCTCCTTCTTGCCAGAGCAACCAGGCAAGCCCCCCCCCCTTGATCACCAGATATCGCCTATTCTTCTCTATACTGCTTACATTAGAGTAGTGTAGCATGTTACTGTTTTGATTAATCCTATTTTGTTGCATAGCCTGTCTGTGACGCCCGGGTAATTAAGCTACAGTGAACCTCTGCTAATGGTGCCATGTCACCTCGGTTACTGTTGATAAACTCGAGTTATTTCGAAACCATTTCAAAATTCAAATTAATGTCAACAATAAAAGTTTTCAAAAGTTATAACAAAAATGTTCGGGTAGTGCCTAATATCACTTAGGTAGTTATCGTGAAGAAAACATAATTTTACAAAGTGCCTAAGTGCTTTAATTTAAATATAACAGAAGAGAATAAATAAATAAAAGAAAAGACTAAACAAGATTAAAATAAAACAAAACAAAGTAAAAGACCCCCCCCCAACTGGATCAGACGGCCCAGCTGGCCGACCCGACTGGCCCAGCCGGCCGGCCCAGCCGACCACCCCGCTCGCCTGGCCTACTAAGGCCCCACTAACCCCCCCGCCGTAACCTAATCCTCCCCACGATACCCCACTCCCCCACTCGTCCCACCCCCGCGCGTCTCCCTCGCCCCTCCCCGATCTAGATCGGGGGAAACGGCGCCTCGACCCCGCCTCCTCACCCCTGCGCCCCGTCACCGGCCGGCATTGCCCGTCTCTGCCGGCGCCTCCTCGTCGCCGCCCCTCCCGGCCTCCTCGCAGCTCCTCCCTTGTCGACCCGGGGCCTACTAACGCCGCGCTCGCTCGCTAACGTCGTCAATGTCGCCTCGCCATCGTCGGAACCCGCCGCCCTCCAACCACCACCGGCCTCCCCGAGCCTTCCTTGCAACGATGTGAGCGGTTGTCGCCTCTCCCCTCTTTCCCCTGTCCCCATGCGCATGCCCCGTGCATCGCCGTTGTCGTTCTGTGCTCGTCGTAGCCGCGGCTGGAGCTCTACTCCAGCGCGCCGTGCCTCGCTCTTTGGTCGCGCACTACCGCGTCCCCGCCCCAGTCCACGCGTGCCAGCGCCCGACTCCGCTCACGCGCCCCCTCCGCCGCACCTCGGCCGCACGCTCGCAGCCACTGCTGCCATGGTTGCCACCACCATTGAGTCGCGCCTATGCCCAACTGCGTCGCCTGAACCGCGCCGCCTCCGCTCAGGGCCACGCCCTCGCTCCCCGCACCCGCCTCACCTTCGCTCCGGCGCTCACACGCGCCCGTCCCGTCGCCTCGGGTCCGCTCCGATGGGCACCCGCTGCCCAGCACCCGCTCGGGTGGCATCCGCACCAGAGCGCCCGAACCCGATAGGCCCATAGCAAACGCCCCCCCCCCCCCCCCCCCAGAATGTTTATAAAAAAAGGAATTTTGAATAATAATAATAATAAATAAAAATGAAATTAATTAATTAATTAATTGGCGAATTAATTAAGTTAGTTAACCCTGTTTAGTGATCTAATTAATTAGTTAGTTTAATTAAACAGTAATAAGATTAGTTATACCTAATTAGAATAATCAGAGTATGACAGCTGGGACCCACTGGTCAGGTTGACCAGTCAACCCCTGTTGACCGCTGACGTCAGCATGACATCATGCTGATGTCATAAATCCATTTTCGAATTAATTTAAATAATTAATTAAATTCCAAAAATTAATAAAATCTTTAGAAAATCATATCTTTTAATCCGTAACTCGGATTAAATTATTTTCAACATGAAAGTTGTTCAGAACAACGAGACGAATCCGGATACGCAGCCCGTTCGTCCGCCACAGATCCCTATCATAGCAAACACGCAACTTTCCCCCTCCGGTTCATCTGTCCGAAAACGCGAAACTCCGGGAATACTTTCCCGGATGTTTCCCCCCTTCGTCGGTATCACTTACTCCCGCGTTAGGGCATACCTAGCACCGCGTATTGCCTCATTATGTTTTGTGATGCTTTGTTTGTTCCATATTTACTGTTTCTTCCCCCCTCATCTTCTCCGATAGACCCCGAGACCGGCGCTGATGCCACCGAGTACGACAACGTCACCGACGACCCTTCTCCCTGTACAACAGAGCTTCCAGGCAACCCCCCCCCCCCCTTGATCACCAGATATCGCCTATTCTCCTCTATACTGCTTGCATTAGAGTAGTATAGCATGTTACTGCTTTCCGTTAATCCTATTCTGATGCATAGCCAGACATTGTTGCTACATTTGTTGATACCTTACCTGCAATCCTAAATACTTAGTATAGGATGCTAGTTTATCATCATTGGCCCTACATTCTTGTCAGTCTGCCTTGCTATACTATTGGGCCGTGATCACTCGGGAGGTGATCACGGGTATATACTATACATACATTCATACTATACAGATGGTGACTAAAGTCGAGTTAACTCGTTGAGTACCCGCAAGTGATTCGGATAAGGGGGCTGAAAGGACAGGTGGTTCCATCCCGGTAGAGGTGGGCCTGGGTTCCCGACGGCCCCCGATTGTTACTATGTGGCGGAGCGACATGGCAGGTTGAGACCACCTAGGCGAGAGGTGGGCCTGGCCCTGGTCGGCGTTCGCGGTTGCTTCATAATAACACGCTTAACGAGATCTTGGTATTTGATCTGAGTCTGGCCACTGGCCTATACGCACTAACCAACTATGTGGGAAAGATATGGGCACTCGACGTCGTGGTATCAGCCGAAGCCTTCTAGACGTCAGCAACTGAGCGGCGCGCGCCGGATTGGAACGTAAGCCTGCTCTTGTATTAAGGGGGCTAGTTCTACTTTCGGCCACCCACGCAACATGCAGGTGTGCAATGGGCGATGGGCCCAGACCCCTGCGCCATAGGAGTTAGACCGGCGTGCTGACCTCTCTGTTGTGCCTAGGTGGGGCTGCGACGTGTTGATCTTCCGAGGCTGGGCATGACCCAGGAAAGTGTGTCTGGCCAAATGGGATCGAGCGTGTTGGGTTATGTGGTGCACCCCTGCAGGGAAGTTAATCTATTCGAATAGCCGTGATCTTCGGTAAAAGGACGACTTGGAGTTGTACCTTGACCTTATGACAACTAGAACCGGATACTTAATAAAACACACCCTTCCAAGTGCCAGATACAACCCGATGATCGCTCTCTAACAGGGCGACGAGGAGAGGATTGCCAGGTAGGGTTATGCTATGCGATGCTACTTGGAGGACTTCAATCTACTCTCTTCTACACGCTGCAAGACGGAGGCTGCTAGAAGTGTAGTCTTCGATAGGACTAGCTATCCCCCTCTTATTCTGGCATTCTGCAGTTCAGTCCACTGATATTGCCTCTTTACACATATACCCATGAATATGTAGTGTAGTTCCTTGCTTGCGAGTACTTTGGATGAGTACTCATGGTTGCTTTCTCCCCCCTTTTCCCCCTTTCCTTTCTTTCTGGTTGTCGCAACCAGATGCTGGAGTCTAGGAGCCAGACGCCACCGTCGACGATGACTCCTACTACACCGGAGGTGCCTACTACTACGTGCAGCCCGCTGACGATGACCAGGAGTAGTTAGGAGGATCCCAGGCAGGAAGCCTGCGCCTCTTTCGATCTGTATCCCAGTTTGTGCTAGCCTTCTTAAGGCAAACTTGTTTAACTTATGTTTGTACTCAGATATTGTTGCTTCCGCTGACTCGTCTATGATCGAGCACTTGTATTCGAGCACTCGAGGCCCCTGGCTTGTATTCTGATGCTTGTATGACTTATTTATGTTTTAGAGTTGTGTTGTGATATCTTCCCGTGAGTCCCTAATCTTGATCGTACACATTTGCGTGCATGATTAGTGTACGATTGAATCGGGGGCGTCACACTGTCATTGTTGCTACATTCATTGATACCTTATCAGCAATCCTAAATGCCTATTATAGGATGCTAGTTTATCATCATTGGCCCTACATTCTTGTGAGTCTGCCTTGCTGTACTATCGGGCCGTGATCACTCGGGAGGTGATCACGGGTATATACTATACATATATAAGTATTACAGATGGTGACTAAAGTCGGGTCAGCTTGTTGAGTACCCGCAAGTGATTCCGATGTGGGGGCTGGAAGGACAGGTGGCTCCATCCTGGTAGAGGTGGGCCTGGGTTCCCGACGGCCCCCGACTGTTACTATATGGCGGAGCGACAAGGCAGTTTGAGACCACCTAGGCAAGAGGTGGGCCTGGCACTGGTCGACGTTCGCGGTTACTTCATAATAACACGCTTAACAAGATCTTGGTATTTGATCTGAGTCTGGCTACTGGCCTATACGCACTAACAAACTACGCGGGAAAGATATGGGCACTCGACGTCGTGGTATCAGCTGAAGCCTTCTTGACGTCAGCGACGGAGCAGCGCGCGCCGGATTGGACCGGGTAACGTGACTTCCTTTGTAATGGAGGTTGCTAGGTCTACTTTCGGCCGCCCTCGCAACATGCAGGTGTGCAATGGGCAATGGGCCCAGACCCCTGCGCGTATAGGATTTAGACCGGGGTGTTGACCTCTCTGTTGTGCCTAGGTGGGGCTGCGACATGTTGATCTTCCGATGCCGGGCATGACCCAGGAAAGTGTGTCCGGCCAAATGGGATCGAGCATGTTGGGTTATGTGGTGCACCCCTGCAGGGAAGTTTATCTATTCGAATAGTCGTGTCCCTCGGTAAAAGGATGACCCGGAGTTGTACCTTGACCTTATGACAACTAGAACCGGATACTTAATAAAACACACCCAGACAAGTTCCACAGACAATCCGGTGATCGCTTTTCCACAGGGTGACGAGGAGAGGATCGCCGGGTAGGATTATGCTATGCGATGCTACTTGGAGGACTTCAATCTACTCTCTTCTACATGCTGCAAGATGGAGGCTGCCAGAAGCGTAGTCTTCGATAGGACTAGCTATCCCCCTCTTATTCTGGCATTCTGCAGTTCAGTCCAACGACATTGCCTCTTTACACATATACCCATGCATATGTAGTGTAGATCCTTGCTTGCGAGTACTCTGGATGAGTACTCATGGTTGCTTTTCTCCCTATTTTCCCCCTTTCCCTTCTACCTGGTTGTCGCAACCAGATGCCGGAGCATAGGGCCAGACGCCACCGTCTACGACCACTCCTACTACACTGGAGGTGCCTACTACAATGTGCAGGCCGCTGACGACGACCAGGAGTAGTTAGGAGGATCCCAGGCAGGAGGCCTGCGCCTCTTTCGATCTATATCCCAGTTTGTGCTAGCCATCTTATGGCAACTTGTTTAACTTATGTCTGTACTCAGATATTGTTGTTTCTGCTGACTCGTCTATGATCGAGCACTTGTATTCGAGCCCTTGAGGCCCCTGGCTTGTATTATGATTCTTGTATGACTTATTTTATTTTTAGAGTTGTGTTGTGATATCTTCCCGTGAGTCCCTGATCTTGATCGTACACGTTTGCGTGTATGATTAGTGTACGATTGAATCGGGGGCGTCACATGACTTGAATAAGTTGACACCTACTGAAATATCCTTGCAAATGGCTGATAAATCAATTGCTATACCTGTCGGTATTTGTGAGGATGTTCCTGTTGTGGTTGCAAACGTTACTATTTTAACGGACTTTGTTATTCTTGATATTCCCGAGGGTGATAGTATGTCTATTATTCTTGGAAGACCTTTTCTTAATACTGCAGGGGCTGTTATTGATTGCAACAAAGGCAATGTCACTTTTCATGTTAATGGTAACGAGCACATGGTACACTTTCCGAGGAAACAACCTCAAGTTTATAGTATCAACTCTATTGGGAAAATTCCATCAATTATATTTGGAGGTTTTGAATTTCCTCTCCCTACTGTCAAGAAAAAGTATGATATTCTTATTGTTGGGGATTTTCATATTCCTGTTGAGGTAACTTAGTGTTATTCGAAATTTCTCCGGTTCCATGTTAATCGAAATGAGCTCGTTAACAAGACTTGATCAACCTTGTTAGTGGATTCTTTTTGATGAACATGAGATGGATGAAACTAGAAGCACAACCTTCGGTACCCTCTTTATATTTTCTGTTATTTAGTAGAAATAAAGTAAAATAGTATTTTTCTATCTGTCTCCTAACTTATCCGTGCAATATAAAAATATCCTGAAAATGAAAATCCTCAGAATGCCATGCCAATTTAATATAATTGTTTCGGGAATATTTGAGAATTTACTGTGCAAAAATCCCCGCGGGGGGAGCTGCCACCTGGCCACGAGGGTGGAGGGCGCGCCCTGCCCCCCTGGGCGCGCCCCCCTGCCTCGTGGGCCCACGGTGGCCCTCCTCCACTTATTCCTGCACCCATCTTCTTCCTCTGTCTCACCCAAACACGAAAAATCAACACAAGCATGAGTTCCAGCCCTGGTTGCTGTGATTTTCGATCTCCTTGCTCAAAGCACCTCTCGCAAAACTGCTCGGGGAGTTTGTTCCTTGGTATGTGACTCCTCCATTGGTCCAATTAGTTTTTGTTCTAGTGCTTTACTCATTGCAAATTTGTGCTGCATAGGTGACCATGTTCTTGAGCTTGCATGTCAAATTTATATGGTTCCAAGTAGTTCCAATGCTTTATAAGAGCTCTAGGCACTTGTAGGAGTTGTTGCTATCAATTTTATTGAAGTTGGTTCACTTTTATTTGAAGTTACTAGAATTTTCAGAAATTTCTCAAAGGAAGCAATATGTTTAGGAGGATGTTCCGAGGTGGCCCTTCAAGGAAGCAAGGTCCCAGGCTTGCAATACGTGATGCTGACGAGGAACCACCAAGAGATGCTCCTGTGAGGCCCTGTGAATGGCCTTCGGAAAATTTTATGAATCAAGTGGGAATCAAAGAAGAATTTAGCGCATATTTGCACAACGCCGGTCTGGAGGACTTTGAAGCTGACAAATGCCCCCAGTATCATGATCTCACAAGTTCATTTGTGAGGAGGTTTGAGTTTTCATCTTCGTGTAATTCTCCTTCAGTCATGTTTGACCTTTATGACAAATCTTATACCATGGACTTAGAGGATTTCACTTCTGCTTCCAAACTTCCATCATGGGGTAGTGTCAAGGATCCCCCTAAATCTGAATATAGAGACTTTCTTGCTAGAATAACTATGGGGGAATCTAGAGATATAACACAAGCCACTTTCGGGAGCATTCACTTTCCTGCTATACATTATTTTGCTCTCTTCATAGGTAGATGCATAAATGCTAAGGATGAAGCATGTCACATGGGTGTCCCTGATCTCAGCATTCTCAGGAGTGCTGTGTTAGGAGACCAATCTTATCATTTGGGAGCCATTGTAGCTCGCAGGTTGCATCAGAATAGACATAACGGAGATTTCTTTGGAGGAATTTATGCAACCCGCTTAACTTATTTTCTTGAGATAGACATTCGTGAGGGTGATATGGAGTTACCCCCTTCTTATTTAGATTTTGATTCTATGGTTTCCCACCAGTTTGTTGAGAGGACTGAACCACCTCTCCAGTATCGACTAATCTTTAACAAACATCATGTAGTCCATATTGCTCTTCCTGCTCCTGCCTTCTTTGATTCTTAGACCAAAGGAAGATATATTATTACCAGAGAGGAGGCAGATGAGTACGAGAAAAGAGCGGAGGCAGCTCGACGCTACGCTGCAGCTCAGGAGGCGATAGCCGCTGCGTCACGGTATGACCCCAGCTTCACCTACGGGTATCCGCCAGGCCATCCCTGGCAATAGACCAACTTAGGCCAAAATCCTAAGCTTGCGGGAGTACGTATTTCCCATCGACATTACATTTATGTTCACACACACTCATTGCTAGATGTCGGTGCTCATACTCTTTCACTGTAATATCCATGCTAGTTTATTTTCTTTTTCCTGCTTTCTTCTTGTGTGTTTGATAAACCTTAAGAAAAAACCAAAAAAATTAGTAGTAGTTTATTTCTTTGCTATAGTAATTAAAAAGGAAAAACTCAAAAATATTTCCCGTTCTTCTTTTGCTTGTTGGGAGCTTTCCCGCGTAAATAGTTTTTATTTCTTTTCCTTTCTTTGGGGGTCGAGAAGACCATATTGAAAATGCTTAGTGGCTCATATATGCATGAATGATTATTTAACTTAGAGCCCATATTACTTGTCTTCTCTCTTGAGTTGAATGCTTGCAGATTCTAGCTTAGTCCAATGCACGTGCACTCTTATTATTATACACTTCGTTGGTCGTGCAAGTGAAAGGCAATAATGATGATATATGATGGACTTATTGGGATGAGAAAAGCTGGTATGAACTCGACCTCTCTTGTTTTTGTAAATATGATGATTTATCGTTCCTTAGTTAGCTATTATGAAGTAAACATATTTGCATTGATATTTAGATATTACAGTTGCTTGTGCCATGCTTAATTAGCTATGAGTTATAATGGTTTACCTTGTGTGCCAACATGTTATTAGAATGATTATGATGTGGTATGATGGGATGGTATCCTCCTTTAAATGAATTGAGTGACTCGACTTGGCACATGTTCACGCATGTAGTTGAATCAAATCAACATAGCCTTCATGATATTTATGTTAATGGTAGATTATATCCTACTCATGCTTGTATTTGGTGTAAATTAATTTTAATGCATGTTTACGACTGTTATCGCTCTCCCAGCTGGTCGCTTCCCAGTCTTTTGCTAGCCTTCACCTGTACTAAGCGGGAATACTGCTTGTGCATCCAAACTCCTTAAACCCCAAAGTTGTTCCATATGAGTCCACTATACCTACCTATATGCGGTATTTACCTGTCGTTCCAAGTAAATTTGTATGTGCCAAACTCCAAACCTTCAAATGAAATTCTGTTTTGTATGCTCGAGCAGCTCATGTTTCAGCTAGGGCTGCCCTTATCTTCCATGTTAGGCGGTTATTCTCAAGAGGAGTGGACTCCGCTCCACATTCACGAGAAAAATGGCTGGTCGCCGGGATGCCCAGTCCCATGCTTTATGCAAGCTAAATCAAAATAATCGCAAACAAAACTCCCCCTGGGACCCGTTGAATGTTGGAGGCACTCATTGTTTCGAGCAAGCCATGGATTGATGCCTGTGGAGGAGGGGGGGTATAAACTTTACCATTCTGTTTGGGAACCGCCTATAATTTGTTTAGCATAGAAGATATCGTCATGTCATAGTTGTTGCGTTGACAGCAAAAGTATGCCGCTCAAAATGTTATTCAATCTCTATTTTAAAACCGAGCTCTGGCACCTCTACAAATTCCTGATTCACTCTGCGAAGGGCCTATCTATTACTTTTATGTTGAGTCATCATCCTTCTTATTAAAAAGCACCCGCTGGAGAGCACACTGTTGTTTGCATTCATTATAATTGGTCTATATTGGGTATGACTTGACTGGATCTCTTTTACCATGAATTACAATGTTTAGTCAGTCCTTGATCCTTAAAGGTGCTCTGCATTTATGTTTTGCGGTCTCAGAAAGGGCTAGCGAGATACCATTTTGTTATATCATGTTATGATTATTTTGAGAAAGTGTTGTCATCCGAATTTTGCTATTATGGCTCGCTAGCTGATTATGCTATTGATATGAGTAATTGTGAGATCTACGTGTTATTGTGAGTATGGTTAGTTCATAATATTGCTGAAACTTGAATGCTGGCTTTTCATGTTTACAACGACAAGAGCAAACAGAGTTTGTAAAAGTTTTTCTTTTTCTCTTTCAGTTTGTCAACTGAATTGCTTGAGGACAAGCAAGGGTTTAAGCTTGGGGGAGTTGATACGTCTCCGTCGTATCTACTTTTCCAAACACTTTGCCCTTGTTTGGAACTCTAACTTGTATGATTTGAATGGAACTAACCCGGACTGACGCTGTTTTCAGCAGAATTGCCATGGTGTTGTTTTATGTGCAGAAAACAAAAGTTCTCGGAATGACCTGAAACTCCACGGAACACCTTAGAAAAGTTCTCGGAGAGACAAAGTCACCTCCCTTAGTTTTCTTGATTTGCAAACCAAGAAAGAATTTGAGTTCACTCACCATAGACATCTCAAACTTCTCCGACATTAGCTTTCCAAACTTCTCACTAAAATGAGGGTTAGTTGAACCAAATATGATATCATCAACATAAATTTGGCACACAAATAATTCTCCATTAACCCTTTTAGTGAAAAGAGTAGAATCAATTTTTCTAATCTCAAAGCCTTTTTCAATGAGGAACTTGGTCAAGCATTTATACCATGCTCTAGGAGCTTGTTTAAGACCATAAAGAGCTTCGTGAAGTTTGTAAACATGATTGGGTTTCTTAGGATTAACAAAGCTAGGAGGTTGTTTAACATAAACTTCCTCCTCAATTTCACCATTTAGAAAAAGCACTTTTAATGTCCATTTGGTACAAGGTGATATCATGCTTATTAGCATAGGCAAGTAATATGCGAATGGACTCAAGTCTAGCAACGGGGGCATATGTCTCACCATATTCCATACCTTCGACTTGAGTGTAGCCTTGGGCGACGAGATGTGCTTTGTTGCGAACTACTTGTCCATCTTCATCTTGCTTGTTGCGAAACACCCATTTGGTACCGATGATATTGTGTTGTTGTCGGGCTTCTCGACTAATGTCCACACTTGGTTTCTCTCAAAGTTGTGTAGCTCTTCATGCATGGCATTTATCCAATCCGGATCTTCCAATGCTTCTTCAACCTTCATGGGCTCAATGCTAGAGATGAATGAATAATGTTCACAAAAATTAGCCAAACGAGTTTTAGAGCGAGTGATTCTCCCTGTTTGGATATCATTGTAGATTTGCTCGACTGGATGGTATCTGGCGACTCTTGCTCGAACTCGTGAGAGCTTTTGTTTTGGTCGGGGTGGAACATCTTCTTCATCATCTTGTTCTTATCCTTGGCCTTCTTCGTTGTTGACATTGTCGTTCTCTTTTCATGGTGGAGAAGGAGGTTGATGAGGTTCATCTTTGTGTACTTCCTCATTTTCTTCATCTTGGTGTGTCCCACTTATGGATGCTTCCATATCAACTCTTGGTTCACCTTGTCGTGAGGTAGAAGCTTCCACTTGGACGGACGAAGTACTCTCCTTCACCTCCATTGGACGGATCTTGCCAATAGACAAGTCTTGGATTGCTTCCGAAGGGTCTTTGTCTCCTGCATCAATTGGCAATTTCTCTACTTGCGAGCCGTTAGATTCATCAAACTTCACATCTACCGTCTCTTCAACCTTTCGGGTGAAATTGTTGTAGACACGGTAAGTGTGAGAGTTTGAGCCATAAACAAGTAGGAAACCTTCATGGGACTTGGGAGCAAATTTAGAATGACGATGTTTATCAAGAATGTAGCACTTTGAGCCGAATAATCGAAAATATCCAACTTGGGGTTTGTTACCAGTGAGGAGTTCATATGCTGTCTTGCCGAGTAGCTTGTGAAGATACAAGCGATTTGTTGCATGACAAGTTATCTGAACCGCTTCCGCCCAAAAGTGTTTTGGATTCTTGTATTCATCAAGCATCATTCTCGCCATTTCGATGAGTGTCCGGTTCTTCCTCTCAACAACTCCATTTTGTTGAGGTGTGTAAGTAGCCGAGAACTCATGTGAGATCCCTTCTTCGTCAAGAAAGGTGTCCACATTGGCGTTCTTGAACTCCGTTCCATTATCGCTGTGAACCTTCTTGATCTTCACTTCAAATTGATTTTGGGCCTTCCTAGCGAAGTTCTTGAAGATCTTTTGGACCTACGATTTATCGTCAAGAAAGAACACCCACGTAAATCTTGAAAAATCATCGACTATAACTAGACCAAATGAGTTTCCACTGATACTTTTGCAGGCATTGGGACCAAAGAGATCCATATGAAGTAGCTCGATCGGTCTTCTTGTGGTCATGATATTCTTCACGGGGTGGCTTCCTCCAACCTGTTTTCCTGCTTGGCAAGCGCTGCAAAGTCTATCCTTATCAAATATGACATCTTTAACACCAAGGATATGATCACCTATAATAAGCTTGTCACGGTTTCGCATGCCCACATGACCTAACCGTCTATGCCACAACTGGCCTTTGGAAGATTGAGCAATTAAGCAAGTTCTAGGTTGAACCTTTTTAGTGAAGTCAAAAATGTATAGATCACCTCTACGTATGCCGGTAAAGACCATTTTATGATTATCTCTTCGAAACACTTGGCAATCTACTTTAGTAAATAGGACATCGAAACCAAAATCAGCAAGTCTAGATACAAAAATTAGATTATAGCCAAGAGATTCAACGATCTTGACATTTGTATGGATCTATCATGTGAGATGACCACCTTACCGAGGCCAACCACCTTACCCTTTGAGTTATCACCAAAAGTGACAAACTTTCGAGGGTCGTCATTTTTAGCAAGATCATGAAACATATCTTTATCTCTTGTCATGTGATCGGTACATCCACTATCAAGGACCCATTCCTTTCCTCCTGCCATGTAGCTGTGAAGATTAGCCATAAGACCAAAGTGTCTCATTGCATCATCAAGATCATAGTCACTATCATCATTCTCATCATAGTATCCATGTTTAACATCGTCATGTGATGGATCAATTCCTAGAGAGAGTGATTCATTAGATAAATGATCATGACAATAACCATCTTTATGAAATCTAATGGCTTCAGAGATAATATTGCTAATGATTCCAACACCTCCTTTGGCACACATAAGGTCAGGAAGCTCAAACAGACAATCATCAAACTGAGGATCACTAGTACTCATTTTATTCAAGGCAATTGACTTATGAAGAATCTCATCTAGATTTTGTAAGGAATAGTTTGGAAATCTTTTCTCAAGAAATCTCCATATAGTATAAGCACAATCAAGAGTAGGCAAGTGACCAATCAAATTTCTAGGCAATCCTCTAATGATAAGATTGATAGTTATAAGATTGAAAATCATGTCAAGATCCTCATCGGGAGTGGGATGCAAAGGATCAATAAGGCGAGCACAAGGGTGGGTAATGTACTTGCTCAAATGATATTCATTCAAAATCTCAAGCATCTCATTTTTCCACTCATGAAAGTACTCTCCATCAAGTATAGGCGCTCTATGTCTAAGAGTCCCCAACGTAGACTCATCCATCTTCCTCCAATGGTGATTAAACCAAAGCAATGGAGACCAATGCTCTAATACCAATTAAAAGGATCGAGAAGAGGTGTCTAGAGGGGGGTGAATAGACTGTCAACCAAGAAAAGTAGCAATTTTTAAGTTCTTCAAGTTGAGGTGGAGTTTAAGCACAAGTTTAAACATTCAGAATACATATCAAGCAAGCATGACAAGAGTATATGAGAAGCAGAAAGTAAAGCATGCAACTTGCAAGAAAGTACATGGATGGGATTGGAGTGTGCAAACGCAATTGGAGACACAAAGATTTTTGGCGTGGTTCTGATAGATGGTGCTATCGTACATCCACATTGACGGACACTTCAACCCACAAAGGGTAACAGCTACGCGAGTCCACAGAGGGCTCCACCCATGAAGGGTCCACGAAGAAGCAACCTTGTCTATCCCACCATGGCCATCACCCATGAAGGTCTTGCCTCACTAGGGTAGATCTTCATGAAGTAGGCGATCTCCTTGCATGTACAAACTCCTTGGTTCAACTCCACAATATTGACGGAGGCTCCCAAGTGACACCTAACCAATCTAGGAGACACCACTCTCCAAAAGGTAATAGATGGTGTGGTGATGATGAACTCCTTGCTCTTGTGCTTCAAATGATAGTCTCCCCAACACTCAACTCTCTCTCATAGGATTGGATTTGGTGGAAAGATGATTTGAGTGGAAAGCAACTTGGGGAAGGCTAGAGATCAAGATTCATATGGTAGGATTGGAATATCTTGGCCTCAACACATGAGTAGTTGGTTCTCTCTCAGAAAATGAATGCTGGAAGTGTAGGCATGTTCTGATGGCTTTCTCCATGAATGAAGAGAGGGTGGAGGGGTATATATAGCCTCCACACAAAATCTAACCGTTACAGACAGTTTACCAAACTCGGTGAGACCGAATTAGAAAACTCGGTCAGACCGATTTAGTTCATAATGTGATCGTTAGGCATTTCGGTGGGACCGATATGATCAACTTGGTAGGACCGATGTGCTAGGATTAGGGTAAAACCTCATCTCGGTTTGACCGTTTACACAAACTCGGTGGGACCGATTTTGGTAATAAGCGAAATAGAGAATTGGTCAGGCAAACTCGGTGGGACCGATTGCATATCTCAGTGAGACCGAAATTATTGCATTTGGCAAGAGAGAATTTGCAAGCCCATCTCGGTAAGACTGAGATCCCATTGGTGAGACCGAATTGATTAGGGTTTTTGGCAGTGGCTATGTCAAGTGAACTCGGTGGCGCCCGATAGATCAAATCGGTGGGGCCGAGTTTGACTTTTGGTTTGGGACATATGTGGATATGAGAAAGTGGTTGATGGCTTTAGAGCATATCGCCAAACACTTTGATCAAGCAAGCTATTAAGCAACACCTCATCCCCTTTTAATAGTATTGGCTTTCCTATGGACTCAATGTGACCTTGGATCACTGAAAATAGAAAAGGTAGAGTCCTGAGCTTTGAGCTTGAGCCAATCCTTTGTCCTTAGCATCTTGAGGGGGTTCCACATCCTCTTGTCCATGCCACTCCACTATTGGACTTATTTGAAATATACTAGATAAAAGTATTAGTCCAACAAGAGATATATTGACATTAATTACCTAACTCACCTGGGGAGCACTTGTGCTTTTAGAGCCGCCCAGGATGTAGGCGATGGCTCGAGGCTCCTAGAAGCCCCCAACCCCCTCGTCCTTGTGATGATCTTCATTCGTTCTTGGTGGTGGAGGCAGTGGGGGAAGACCGGCGTTTCCCTAAGGCCGGTACTTGAGAGGCTGGTCCCTCCAGGCACCCTCGCAAGGCTGGCCCTGCCAGCGGTCCTCTCGAGGCTGGTCGCGCCACTCCTGGCGATGGTCGCGGCCGTCCCAGCATCCTCCACCTCGGTCGCCTCCGCAACCGTAGCCTTGATCGTTGCGCTCAGGGCATCGACCGAGGCATCCGTCGGGAGGGCCCTGAGCTCCCGGCAACCGTTGGTGTTGTGGTTGTGGACGTTGTGGAAGACGCAGAATGGTCGGTTGCTCTTGGATGACTCAGGGTGGTCGCAGCCACACTTCATCTCTGGCTCGGCTGCAAGCACAGTTGGCCCCTTGCACTTCACGTCATTGGCCTTGGCCTTCTTGTCTTCTAGGTCAGCATCAGGGAGCTCAAGGAGGGAGATGCGTCCCTCCTTAGCCCTCGCGCACTTGTTCGCCATGTTGAACATCTCTAGGGATGTGCAAAGGTCCTCGTGGGCGAGCTCCTCCTTCATCTTGACGTCGCGGACACCATCAGTGAATGCTGAGATGATGGCCTCGTTTGACACCTTGGGGATCTTGAGGCGCATGTTGTTGAAGCACTGGATGTACTTCTGCAGGGTCTCCCCCGGCTGCTGCTTGATGCGTCGTAGGTCACCCGCGGCCGGCGGGCGGTCGCTGTCGGTGTCAAAACCGGCGGATCACGGGTAGGGGGTCCCGATCTGTGCGTCTAAGGCTAATGGTAATAGGAGGCAGGGGACACGATGTTTTACCCAGGTTCAGGCCCTCTCGATGGAGGTAATACCCTACTTCCTGCTTGATTGATCTTGATGATATGAGTATTACAAGAGTTGATCTACCAAAAGATCGTAGAGGCTAAACCCTAGAAGCTAGCCTATGATTCTGATTGTCTTCTACGGACTAAACCCTCCGGTTTATATAGACACTGGAGGGGGCTAGGGTTATATAGAGTCGGTTACAAAGAAGGAGATCTAACATCTGGATCGCTAAGCTTGTCTTCCATGCAAAGGAGAGTCCCATCCAGACACGGGACGAAGTCTTGAGTCTTGTATCTTCACGGTCCAATAGTCCGGCCATAGTATATAGTCCGGCTGTCCGGATACCCCATTATCCAGGACTCCCTCAGTAGCCCCTGAACCAGGCTTCAATGACGATGAGTCCGGCGCGCAGATTGTCTTCGGCATTGCAAGGCGGGTTCCATCTCCGAATACTCCAGAGTAGATTAAGGATTGTGTCCGGCTCTGTAAGATAATTTCCGCACACCATCGTAGAGAGCATAACACTTTGCAAATCTAATCTGCCGATGATTTTTCATGGTGTACCCTTACGCCGCGGCCTGGCTTAATACGAACTGGGTTTTCTCGGCCCGCCATGACACGCACTGCAAGGCAGTTTTATTGGCATGCCTTGTCGAAGCAGAGATCATGTTCCCCTTATTGCAGGATTCCCATCAATACGGGCGCGGGCAACCCCACTACGCCTGTTGGTATGACTCCGTGTTTTTAGACAAGTCCCAGACGGTCACGCTAGGGACGCTTGATATTCACCCCCTTTATAGAGGGGCCGAGGCCTGTCCCTCTTTCCTACCACGCTTGTGCCTTTCCGCATCTCGAGTTCCAACACCCGAAGCCAAAGCTTAGGCACTTCAGATCTTCAATCATGTCCGGATCCAACCTTCAAGGCCGGTGAATGGCCTCCTCTGTCACAGAGGAGGACATTGCGAAGCTTAGGGAGGTCAGATATCTGACCGCCGACATCAAGCACAGGCTTCCTGCTCCAAGGCAGGTCATCCATACCCCGAGCCCAACGAGAGCGTCGTATTTGTTTCTCACTTCCCCTGTGGCTTAGGCTTCACCCTCGATCCCTTTGTGAGGGGGCTCATGTTCTATTACGGGCTAGATGTTCATTATCTATCCCCGGACTCCATCCTTCACATCTCGTCGTTTATCGTCGTGTGCGAAGCCTTCCTCCACATCATCCCGCACTTCGGCTTATGGCTCAAGACCTTCAATGTAAAGCCGAATGTCATCGAGGGGCGACACGCGGAGTGCGGAGGCGCTGCAATAATAAGAAACGCCGATGCCCCATGGCCAGAGGGATTCTTCTCGGAGGTGTCCGATCTATGGCAGCGGAGGTGGTTCTACATCACGACTCCCAGAGGCACAAAAGTGGGTAGCTGCCCCCAACTTCCACTCGGGCCCTCCGCCTCAACTGGTGTCGTGGGCCAACGTGGGATTGGATTGGGGGCCTGCTAATGACGTACCGACATTGCAGAGCCGCATTCAGGAGCTTCTTGAGAGGGACATTAGTCTTGTCAGCGTAATTCAGGTAATGCTAGTCCGACGGATCTTGTCGTGCAAATGTCGGCCTCTCCGGATGTGGGAGTTCGACCTGGAGGGTCCGTGAACTATTCAGCACTTCTTCGGCATGACGCTCGAAGGGATGTGTAAGTTATTCTTTGGACCACAAGTAAAGTGTCCGGGCACCATCGAGGATGCGGGCCTGAGCTGCAACCGCCCCGATACCCAAGTAAGTAACCTAGAAACTGAACACTTCGTTTATATTCATCACAACATTATTCTGAAAACCATCTGGGGCCAGGATTGGGTCAGCAAGGCAGAGAGAATCAGGTGTCCGGCACCACTTCCTGAAGGCTCTCCTAGTCCTGCAATAGCCAGGATGCTTAGACATGTGCTAAGTCAAGTGCCCTCGGGGAAAGACGAAGGAAAGAACAGAGAAGCAGAGCTTCACACATTGCACATCCAAACCGGGGGAAATACTATTTCCATGAAGGAGGATAGTTGGGGAGGGGAATCTAAGGCCTCCTCCCCTCGCGGGAAGAAGAGGGACGCCTCCGAAGACTTGGAGACGGAGGTGCCTAGACAAGGGAAGAGAACTTCACCAGGGACCCTGCCCCGGAGGGCGTCCTCACCGTGCCATGCCCGTAAACAGGCCAGCCCTCCACCGAGTTGTAAGTTAATTGTAAATACAAAGCTACAGCTTCCTCCTCTGAGAACAATTAACCAGGATCCATTCTTTGCAGTCCGGCTAGTAGCTCTTCTCGACAGAGTTCGTCATCGGGGGATCTTCTTCCGGAGATGATGGAGAGTGAAACCCCACCTGTCTCTCCGCCTCATGGGGCGGGCGACCTCGAGGTGTCGTCATGGAGGAGTCCAGATTCGCCGAGGCCAGAAGCTAATACTTCGGCCGCCCTGAGCCCGAAGCATTCGGCTCCCACGGGGGGCAATAAGAAGGGTCCGACACAGTCCGGTGACCGGCCGGACACGCTGACGTGCCTTCTAGAGCAAGCTGCTCTTTCACAGGATCATCGTTCGTTAATGGGCATGGTGCTTGAGAAGATTTCATCTGCCACAAGCGGGTTGAATGAAGCTTTTACGAGCCTGCTCAAAGGCTTTGAGGTACATTATGAAATACGTAATTTTTTGGTTGTAGCACACGTGCTAGGTGTGCTCTATATAGATAGTATCCCCTGAGACTCTGGTTGCCAGCCCTAGGCGGCAAACAGAGGATCACACTCTTAAGTAATGATCGCACTACATTCATGCGCAGGTGGCGAAGGGTTCGGCGGCAGATCGGACCGCTGAAGTCGCCGAACTAAGGCGACAGATTGAAGCTGTGGATGCCGACATTACGCTTGTGATCGAGCGGCTTGATGAGTCACAAAGTATGTGCTCTGTTTTCCTTATTTTTATAGGAAATATTATGAGGAGCTTTGAGGGAGTTCCGAACTAGGGGGTGTCCGGATAGCCGAACTATCATGATCGGCCGGACTCCAAGACTATGAAGATGCAAGATTGAAGACTTCGTCCCGTGTCCGGATGGGACTTTCCTTGGCGTGGAAGGCAAGCTTGGTGATACGGATATGTAGATCTCCTACCATTGTAACCGACTTTGTGTAACCCTAGCCCTCTCTGTTGTCTATATAAACCGGATGGCTTTAGTCCATAGGACGAACAACAATCATACCATAGGCTAGCTTCTAGGGTTTAGCCTCCTTGATCTCGTGGTAGATCTACTCTTGTAATACACATCATCAATATTAATCAAGCAGGACGTAGGGTTTTACCTCCATCAAGAGGGCCCGAACCTGGGTAAAACATCGTGTCCTTTGTCTCCTGTTACCATCCGCCTAGACGCACAGTTCGGGACCCCCTACCCGAGATCCGCCGGTTTTGACACCGACAAGCATAATGTTAATGTGATATGTTTCGACTACAGGCGAAGCTGCTGCCATGGAGGCCCTGAGGGCGGAGCTTACCCTAGCCAAGGAACAAGCCCGGGCTAGTGATGCGGCTGCCCTAAAGGCGGTCGAAGATTTGAGAGCCGAATAGGCTGCTCATCGCCGAAGCGAAGATAAAATAGCCGAGATGGCTGTGGAGATGAAAAACGCCGCCGGCTGGTATGAGCTCCTTGAAAAGGAGAATCAGTCGAAGTCGGCTGACCTAAAGAAGGCCTTGATGCGGCCAAGGAGACGCGTTTCAAAATTAGGGATGCGTGGGAGGAGCTTCGACATGCCGGAGAAATCGTGGCTGGAAGCCCCTATTTGCTGCGGATGAAGTTCTTAGATCCAAAGTATGCTCCTCTGGATCGGCGCTGGAGCGCTGCAGACGCGTATGCGGATCTGGCAAAAAGTACGGCTGATGCGACCAAGAATTTCGAGGATCAAAAAGATAGTGAAGTAGAAAGGCTATTCTGGTCGCAATTCAGTGCTCCAATGCGCCCGTTGCCATTGAGTGAAAGGATGGCCGCTGTGGCCGAGCTCCATAGGTTGTCCGGTCTTGCAATGAGGTCTGTAATAGACCATCTATGGCCGAAGGGGCCGAAACCGGACAGTTATTTTGGTTTCGTGCAACAATTCCTTGGCGCCATATCACGAATCGATGCCATGAAGAGGTCGGCGTGCATAGAGGGTGCGCGGATGGCTCTTGCCCATGTTAAAACATATTGGGCAGATATGGATGCTACCATCATTGCAACCCAGAATCCGGCGGGAAGCCAGGATCCAGCCAAGCACTACTTGGAGCAGGTAACAGAAGGTGCTCGTTTAATAGAGGCTCAGTGCTCGAAGAGTGTCATGTTCGAGTGACAAATCGTTCCGTTGTAAGAACAATTGTATTTTAATTATAGAGGCTATGTTTATACTTTCGCCCGAAAGTGTTATTGTGCCTCCTGTGCGGCCGTTTGATGTATATATAACTTGAAAGTTAGCAGTCGTTGGCTTCAGCCCCCACACATACAATGCGGGGGTGTTCGCAAAAATATGTGTAATCACACTTGATCCAACGTCTTGGTCCATTAAGGAGGTGATCGCATGTCGAACTAGGCAACCAGACTATATAGCTTTAACACTTTCACTTAGCCATAGGAGTTTGACGGTGGGGCTACTATGTAGCCCCTGGTACCTTCACGTGCATCCGGATACGGGCGTGTGTGTACATGACCGGGAAACGGCCCTTTGTTAATGCAGAGGAATCCTAAAGATTCCGATGAGTCCTCGAGTGGTTGACCAGTCTCTCGCTATATCATGACAGTCGGTTTTCGGCTTTCTCTACTGAGGTGCTCATCCGGAATAACCAGGGCACAATCGCAGTAGTTCTCCTTTGGCCGCCTTAGCCGATAGAAGTGGAACGTAAGGCAGCAAACCCAGGAGCCGGGCAAACCCAACATTTGACCAAAGACATGATTCGGAGCTGATGCATATAAGGCCAAACTCGCGATGCCGAACACTCCCGAGGGTATTCAGACTTTATAACATATACTGGGCTAAGTAGCGACCTTGATTATGAACCCTGTATTTCCAGGTACGTGCGGTAGTCTGTCGTGGCGAAATGCCAATCACGCCAGTATCCCCTGTGGGTGTATTGAATACCCATGGGATGTCAAGTAACAAGAGACAATAAAGAAGGTTTACACAGGGGCTTAATCTAAAGAGAAACCTTTGAGCGGGGCCCTGCTGCACGTCTGCGCCTTTGTCTCCATTGTGCCGTGTCCTAGTAGGGTGTCGCACGAATGGTGTCTGTAAAAAGGAAAACTCATGTAAAAGAGTATGGCGTAAGCGTGCGAAAAGTTGATTATTATCAATGGATAGTAGAGGTGTAAGACATTGGCATGTTAGTAAGGTCAAGCAAAAAGGTGGGCTTTATTGCATGTTTGCAGCCCCTGATGCCCTCTATGGAATTACGTGTATAGCACCCAGCTCAGGTTTATCTAGGCTGTTACCGAGGGTGGTGCGCCGGACTCATCTAACCGTGTATGTGGTCTTAACGACCGATCATGCGTTCTGATAGGAGAGGCCGCTTAGTGTCCGGCTGCTAGAGCCGCCGCATACTCTTCCGCATGTAAGGAACACTCTGTATTTCTGCTGACGGTGATGACGCCATGTGGACCGGGCATCTTGAGTTTAAGGTAGGCGTAGTGCGGTACTGCATTGAAGCGAGCAAAGGCCGTTCTTCCGAGCAATGCACGATAAGCACTTCGGATGGGAGCGATGCTGAAGAGTAATTCTCTGCTTCTGAAGTTGTCTGGAGAACCGAATGTCACCTCTAATACGAGGGAGCCCCTACAGCGGGCCTCAACGCCTGGTATCACCCCTTTAAAGGTCGTGTTACTTTGGCTGATTCTGGATGGGTCTATCCCCATCTTGCGGACGGTGTCCTGATATATTAGATTGAGACTGATGCCGGCGTCCATGAGGACACGAGTGAGATGGTATCCATCGATTATTGGGTCAAGCACTAAGGCAACCGATCCTCCATGCCAGATACTAGTCGGGTAGTCCCTGTGATCAAAGGTGATCGGGCAGGTCGACCAGGGGTTGAGTTTGGGGGGTGAAGGGCTCTACGGCGTATGCGTCCCTGAGCGTGTGTTTGCGCATTCTCTTTGGTATGCGAGTCACGTAGATCATGTTTACTGTTTTTACCTCCGCGGGGAATTTTTTCTGTCCCCCAGTGTTCGGCTGGTGAGGCTCATCCTCGTCTTCACTTGGTGTTTCCTTCCCTTGTGTTTGGCATTTAACTTGCCGGCCTGCTTAAAGACCCAGCATTCTCTGTATGTGTGGTTCGCAGGTTTTTCGGGTGTGCCATGAATTTGGCACAATCTGTCCAGGACTTTGTTCAGGCCAGATGGTCCCTCTTTGCTGCCTTTAAATGGCTTCTTTTGTTGACTGGGTCGAGAGCTCCTGAATCCGGCATTAACCGCCGTGTTGTCCGGACTTTCTTCCTTGTTTCGATGCTTGTTTTTATTGCGCCGTGGCTTCCCGTTGTCATCCCTAATTTCGGATGTGCCCGGGTCGCTGGTGCCTCTATGGGCCAACCAGCTGTCTTCACCCGCGCAAAAGTGTGTCATAAGGCTCGCTAAGGCTGCCATTGTCCTCGATTTTTCTTGGCCGAGGTTTCTGGCGAGCTACTCGTCTCGGATACTGTGCTTGAAAGCCGCTAGGGCTTCGGCATCCAGACAATCGACAATTTGATTCTTCTTAGTGAGAAATTTGTTCCAAAGCTTACGGACGGACTCTCCGGGTTGTTGAATTATGTGACTTAAATTGTCAGCGTCCGGAGGTCGGACATAGGTCCCTTGAAAATTGGCCCTGAAAGCGTCCTCAAGTTCCTCCCAACTTCCGATTGAATTTTCAGGGAGGCTTTTCAACCAGTGCCGAGCTGGTCCCTTCAACTTGAGGGGAAGGTATTTGATGGTGTGGAGGTCGTCCCCACGAGCCATGTGGATATGAAGGATAAAATCCTCAATCCAGACCCCAGGGTTTGTCGTTCCGTCGTATGCCTCTATGTTCACAGGTTTGAATCGCTGTGGAAATTCGTGATCCAGTACCTCTTCGGTGAAGCATAGAGGGTGCGCGGCCCCTCGGTATCTGGACATGTTGTGGCATGATGTCGACTGTTGTTGTGTGCGGTGTTTATTCCAAACTGGCATTCGATCAGTCTGATCGTTTTGGTTACCATAATCCTGCGCCGGAGTGTGCCCTCTAGATCCATAGATGGACCTGGTCACACCGGCCTTTTTGTTCAGGAGCTCACGTAAATCGTCTGCGGCGTTAGGAGCTGCTCTATCGTGGTCATGAAGTGGATTGTCCGGCCTACTGGCTGTATTGTTCTTCGGCGGACTAGCCTCATCCTCGAATTCTGGCAGTAGCTTGCGCTTTGGGTAGCTCTTTGTGTGGTGATCGTCGCCATATTTTTCTTCGTTGTCTAGCACTTTATTCCATCTGCAGTTGAGCATTTCCTGCGCGGCCTTAAGCCTTTGCTTCTGCTTCTTTAGGCTTCTCGCAGTGGCCATAAGCCTTCTGTGGAGGTTATCTCGTTCCAAATGTTTTTCCGGGATATGAATGCATCATCGTCCGGACTGTGCTCTTCTCCCGAGGCAAGTTGATGAGTTTGGCCCTCGGGATCGCTGTGATCGGGCGTCTGCTCCGGGCTGTGTTCGGCGTACCTGGCTCATCCTGCTCCATCGCTGGGTCCATATGGTCATTGTTGCCTTTGGAGTTGACTGGGGTGTTGATTTTTCTAGCGCTGTTATCGCTATTTTTACCATGGCTGGACTTAGAGCGGCGTCTGGGCCGTCGTTTTGGCATTTGTCCAGGGGTTTTATCCTCCGTTGTGTCATTTTTGTCGCCACTGTCCTCCTTAGGCATGTCCACCATGTATATATCATATGATGAGGTCGCAGTCCGGTGCCCCGTGGGCGGTGGTTCCAAATCGCCCCCTGCGCCGACGTCCATACCGTCGGTGTCGTCCGAGTCGAAGTCAAGCATGTCTGTTACGTCATCGACAGTGGCTATGAAGTGGGTGGTGGGTGGGCAATGAATTTCTTCATCGCCTGATTCCCACTCGAGCCGGACATAGTACGGCCAAGAGTCTCCTGACAAAGAGAGAGACCTTAATGAATTCAGCATGTCGCCAAAGGGCGAGTGCTGGAAGATATCCGTAGCGGTGAACTCCATTACCGGAGCCCAACCAGATTCGGTGGGCTCGGGGGCGCGCGGTCTGGAACCTACAGCTGGACACAAGTCCAGCGATCCAGTGACACAGACTTCCTTGGGGGTGGAGTCCGCGTTCGGCTCTACCGCCGATGAATATGCGGCCTCCGGGGCAGGGTCCATCCTCCCGTCCTCGGACGACACGATCTGCCTTGGATTTAGGTCCGGAGCTATTGCTGGTGTGATATCCCGAATACTGTCTGACAACGGGTCTAAGTCGTGCTCGTCGTGACTGTTCGGCACTCCTGGCGTAGGCCCGAATACGTTGAAGATCAAGTCTCCGTGGATATCGGTCGTGTAATTCAAGTTTCCGAACTTGACCTGATGGCCAGGGGCATAGCTGTCGATCTGCTCCAGATGGCCAAGCGAATTGGCCTGTAGTGCGAAGCCGCCGAACACAAAGATCTATCCCGAGAGGAAATTCTCACCCTGGACCGCGTTGTTGTTGATGATTGAAGGAGCCATCAAGCCTTGCAGCAACGACACAGAGGAACTCTCAATGAAAGCACCAATGTCGGTGTCAAAACCGGTGGATCTTGGGTAGGGGGTCCCGATCTGTGCGTCTAAGGCTAATGGTAACAGGAGGCAGCGGACACGATGTTTTACCCAGGTTCGGGCCCTCTTGATGGAGGTAATACCCTACTTCCTGCTTGATTGATCTTGATGATATGAGTATTACAAGAGTTGATCTACCACAAGATCATAGAGGCTAAACCCTAGAAGCTAGCCTATGATTCTGATTGTCTTCTACGGACTAAACCCTCCGGTTTATATAGACATCGGAGGGGGCTAGGGTTATACAGAGTCGGTTACAAAGAAGCAGATCTAACATCTGGATCGCCAAGCTTGTCTTCCATGCAAAGGAGAGTCCCATCCGGACACGGGACGAAGTCTTGAGTCTTGTATCTTCACGGTCCAACAGTCCGGCCAGAGTATATAGTCCGGTTGTCCAGATACCCCCTTATCCAGGACTCCCTCAGTCGTGAGTGACCTGGAAGTTGGCGATGAAGTGGTTGCGCATCTCATCCCAGAAGGAGACAGATCCCATGGGGAGATTCAGGAGCCAGGAGCGCGCGCCATCCTTGAGGTCCATGAGGAACTAGTTCGCCATGACCCTCTCGTCGCTGCTGGCCACATCGATGGTCAGCTTGTAGAACTGCAGGAACTCGGCGGAGTCGGCGGTGCCGTCATAGCGTGGGGGCAGGTCAGGCTTGAACTTGCCCGGCCAGATGGCGTTGCGAAGCTCCGGGGTGAACGCGCGACACCCTACCGTGGTCATGGGGGCCCGTCGAGGAGGTGGAGCTCGATCTTGGTGCCCGCGTGCCACCACCATCACAGGCGGCACACAGTCTTGATGTGGGGGCACTGGAAGCACACATTCATCTTCTTGGGGCCGCTGCACCACTTGGCAGCTCGCCTCTTCGCGCGCAGGCGTCTGGCACGGTGGGTCACGCCGTACTGCCACCCGCCTTGGTTCGACGATGGCGCCCTGGGCTAGAGGTGGGGGAGGTTCCCCATGAGCCACGTCGCCCGCGGCAGGTGGCTGCTGAGGCAGCGAATGGGCCGGTGCAGTGGAGTCTCCAGCGGCGCTGACGAGCTCGGCGATGTGCTCGAGCCACTCGTAGAAGTCGTCGACTGGGCGGTAGCGAAGGAGCTCTCGTGCCATGAGAAGAGCAGCTTGCGCATTCATCAGGCCGCGACGCACGTGGGATGATGAAGCGGCCGGGGTCATCGCTGGAGTGGCGGTGCGCCCGTCGCGGCGCACCGAGGGGTGCAGCGATGAAGCTTGCTGCTCGTGGCCGGCAGGGCCCGTGGCGGTGTTGGCCGCTGGTGACGGAGGACGACGAGGACAACCGTCGCCCACCGGAGCCGTCTGAGCGACACGGGCGACAACCGTGGCCCGACGCTCAGTGTGAGCCAGAAGTGCGTCAGCCATGGGAGTGTCAGAGTAGCAGTGGATCGATCGATGGAAGAGAGGATCCGATGCACCCCTACCTGGCGCGCCAAATGTCGGATTTTGGGTTCCGCAAACGCTTGATAGGTTCGAACTCTGGGGTGCGTGTGGAGATCTCAACCTACCCAGCCTGCCTACTCGCGATCCTCAGGCGTAGCACGTCGAGCTCAAAGGGACAAAAAGACACAACAATTTATCCTGGTTCGGGCCACCTTACGGTGTAATACCCTACTCCAACGTTTTTGCTGGATTGCCTCGAAGGGCTGAGGATGAACTAGTACAGTGGATGAACTGGGCTCACGAGGTGAGGTGTTCTTGAGCTCGAGAGAGCTGGTGAGGTGGTCGGTGATGTCTACTACACAACCTTCTTCATGTAGACGTTATTGGGCCTCCAAGTGCAGAGGTTTGTAGGACAGTAGCAAATTTCCCTCAAGTGGATGACCTAAGGTTTATCAATCCGTGGGAGGTGTAGGATGAAGATGGTCTCGCTCAAACAACCCCGCAACCAAATAACAAAGAGTCTCTTGTGTCCCCAACACACCAAATACAATGGCAAATTGTATAGGTGCACTAGTTCGGCGAAGAGATGGTGATACAAGTGCAATATGGATGGTAGATAAAGGTTTTTGTAATCTGAAATTATAAAAACAGCAAGGTAACTAATGATAAAAGTGAGCACAAACGGTATTGCAATGCTAGGAAACAAGGCCTAAGGTTCAAACTTTCACTAGTGCAAGTTCTCTCAACAATAATAACATAATTGGATCATATAACTATCCCTCAACATGCAACAAGGAGTCACTCCAAAGTTACTAATAGCGGAGAACAAACGAAGAGATTACGGTAGGGTATGAAAACACCTCAAAGTTATCCTTTCCGATCGATCTATTCAAGACTCCGTAGTAAAATAAGACGAAGCTATTCTTCCCGTTCAATCTATCATAGAGTTCGTACTAGAATAACACCTTAAGAAACAAATCAACCAAAACCCTAATGTCACCTAGATACTCCATTGTCACCTCAAGTATCCGTGGGCATGATTATACGATATGCATCACACAATCTCAGATTCATCTATTCAACCAACACAAAGTACTTCAAAGAGTGCCCTAAAGTTTCTACCGGAGAGTCAAGACGAAAACGTGTGCCAACCCCTATGCATAGGTTCATTGAACCCGCAAGTTGATTACCAAAACATACATCAAGTGGATCACGTGAATATCCCATTGTCACCACATATAAGCATGGCAAGACATACATCAGGTGTTCTCAAATCCTTAAAGACTCAATCCGACAAGATAACTTCAAAGGGAAAACTCAATCCATTACAAGAGAGTAGAGGGGGAGATACATCATAAGATCCAACTACAATAGCAAAGCTCGCGATACATCAAGATCATATCACCTCAAGAACACGAGAGAGAGAGAGAGAGAGAGAGATCAAACACATGGCTACTGGTACATACCCTCAGCCCCGAGGGTGAACTACTCCCTCCTCGTCATGAAGAGCGCCGGGATGATGAAGATGGCCACCGATGAGGGATCCCCCCTCCGGCAGGGTGCCGGAACAGGCTCCCGAGAGGTTTTTGGTGGCTATAGAGGCTTGCGGAGGCGGAACTCAATATCTATTCTGTTCCTCGAAGGTTTTAGGGTATATGGACTTATATAGGCAAAAGAAGTCGGTCAGGGGAGCCACGAGGGGCCCACGAGGGTGGAGGACGCGCCCCCTGCCTCGTGGCCTCCTTGAAGCTTCCCTGACTTCAGCTCCATGTCTCCTGGATCACGTTTGTTCCAAAAATCACGTTCCCGATGGTTTCATTCCGTTTGGACTCCGTTTGATATTCCTTTTCTTTGAAACACTAAAATAGGCAAGAAAATAACAATATGGGCTGGGCCTCCGGTTAATAGGTTAGTCCCAAAAATAATATAAAAGTGCTTAATAAAGCCCATAAACATCCAAAATAGATAAGATAATAGCATGAATGCTTCATAAATTATAGATACGTTGGAGACATATCAAGCATCCCCAAGCTTAATTCATGCTCGTCCTCGAGTAGGTAAATGATAAAAGAAATAATTTATGAAGTGTGAATGCTAGTAGGTGCATAAGTTTGATCAATGATAATTTCAATCACCTTTTCTAGCATCATTATATGTCATAATAGTAGTTCATCTCATAAAACTTCTCAAGATCAAGTAACAAGCTATTCACATGTTAAAGCATAGACCATAAAATTTCTTGAAAACTAGCAAACTTCATTCTCAGTCATCAAACAATTACAATTCATCTTATTTTCAGGAAGGGTCTATGTCAGAGCTTTGATTTAGCAAACTCCACATACTCAACTATCATATAGTCTTCTAAAATTGCTAATACTCACGCAATACTTATGGTTACGGAGTTTTAATTAGACACTGAGAAAGATAGGGACTTATAGTGTTGCCTCCCAATGTATTCACCTTTGGGTGATGTTAACAATAATAGTTCATGCTAACTTACATCCAATTGGATATATATATCAGGATCTTTCCAACACGAGGTGCTTGCCAAAGGATAAAATGAAAAAGGGAAAGGTGAAGATCACCTTGACTCTTGCATAAAGTAAAAGATAGGCCCTTCGCAGAGGGAAGCAGAGGTTGTCATGTGCTTTTAGGGTTGGATGCACAAAATCTTAATGCAAAAGAACGTCACTTTATATTGCCACTTGTGATATGACCATTTATTATGCAGTCCATTGCTTTTATTACTTCCATATCACACAATCATATAAAGCTTATTTTCTCTGCACTAATAAGTCATACATATTTAGAGAGCAATTTTTATTGCTTGCAACATGACAACTTACTTGAAGGATCTTACTCAACCCATAGGTAGGTATGGTGGACTCTCATGGCAAAACTAGGTTTAAGGATATTTGGAGGCACAAGTAGTATCTCTACTTGGTGCATGGAATTTGGCTAGCATGAGGGGGAAAGGCAAGCTCAACATGTTGGACGATCCATGACAATATACTTTAACTAAGATGTGAGAAAACATAACCCATTACGTTGTCTTCCTTGTCCAACATCAACTCTTTAGCATGTCATACTTAATGAGTGCCCACAATTATAAAAGATGTCCAAGATAGTATATTTATATGTGAAATTTCTCTTCCTTCAATATTATTTCATGAATTGTTCAAGTGACCAATACAATGCTTGCTAACCTTCAATAAATTTACCACCTCTACTTCTTAGATGTGAAGTCATTACTCCCAACGGGGTAACCATATGAAACATGTATAATTTCAAATTTATGACATTCAACTCATTCAACCATTTACTCATAGGATGTAAGTGAAGCACACGAGTAAATGACAAACTACTCTAAAAAGATATAAGTGAAGATCAATGAGTAGTTAAATAATTATGTAGCTATGTGAAGACTCTCTCTCATTTAAGAATTTCAGATCTAATGTATTTTATTCAAACAACAAGAAAAACAAGATAAAATTACATTGCAAGGATAGCACAACTCATGTGAAGAAGCAAAAATTTAGGCTCAACCGATACTAACCGATAATTGTTGAAGAAGAAAGGCGGGATGCCTAACGGGGCAGCCCCAAGCTTAGATGCTTGATACTTCTTGAAATATTATCTTGCGGTGCCTTGGGAATCCCCAAGCTTGAGCTTTTGTGTCTCCTTAATTCCTTTTATATCTCGGTTTCCTAAATCTCGAAAGCTTCATCCACACCAAACTCAACAAGAACTCGTGAGATAAGGTAGTATAAACCAATGCAAAAACCTTATCATTTTCTACTGTAAAAAATCACTAAAATTATTATTCAACATTGCATACTAAATGCTTGTGCATATTTAATACTCCTATCCTCAAATAGAATCATTAAACAAGCAAACATATGCAAACAATGCAACCATAACAGCAATCTGCCAAAACAGTATAGTTTAAAAAGAATGCAAGATTCATCATACTTCGCTAACTCAAAAAATTATGAGAAAAATACCTCACTGTAGAAGATTTATCAGAGCTCAATATGCAAAAAATTTCAACATTATACCAATCTCTTACTTTTCTAGGGAATTTTTACAACAGCGGTAAACTTTCTGTTTTCAAACAGCAACATGTATACTAGCAAAATAAGCAAGGTAAAGGCTATCCTTGACATTTTTATTGAAAATGAAGATTAAAAACATTATTCTAAATAACAGCAAGTAAATACTAACAAGAGAAAATGAAGCTCCAAGCAAAACACATATCATGTGGTGAATAAAAATATAGCTCCAAGTAAAGTTACCGATGAACGAAGAAGAAAGAGGGGATGCTATCCGGGGCATCCCCAAGGTTAGTCTCTTGGTTGTCCTTGAATATTGTCTTGGGGTACCTTGGGCATCGCCAAGATTAAGCTCTTGACACTCCTTATTTCATAGTCCATCGAATCCTTACCCAAAACTTGAAAACTTCACAACACAAAACTCAACAGAAAACTCGTAAGCTCTGTTAGTACTATAATGAACTCATTCTAAATTCATATTGGTGTAATATATACTGTATTAAAACTTCTCTATGGTTCATACCCTCCGATACTACTCATAGATTCATCAAAATAAGCAAACAACACATAGAGAACAGAATCTGTCAAAAACAGAACAGTCTGTAGTAATCTGTATCAAACATATACTTCTGTAAATCCAAAACTCCTACCAAATTAAGAAGTCCTAAGCCATTTGTGTACAAATCCATAGAAAAAAGAATCATATCAAAATCACGTTTCTGTGAATTATCAAAACTAATTTACTGGGTGCAAAAGTTTCTGATTTTCAGTAGGATCAACACAACTATCACCGTAAGCTATCCTAAAGGTCTTACTTGGCACTTTATTGAAACAAAAGCTATAAAACATGATTACTACAGTAGAATAATCATGTGTACACACAAAAATAGTAAAGGTAAATATTGGGTTGTCTCCAAACAAGCGCTTTTCTTTAATGCCTTTCTAGCTAGGCATGATGATGACAATGATGCTCACATAAAAGATAAGAATTGAAACATAACGGGAGCATCATGAAGCATATGACTAGCACATTTAAGTCTAACCCACTTCCTATGCATAGGGATTTTGTGAGCAAACAACTTATGGTAACAATAATCAACTAGCATAGGAAGGTAAAACAAGCATAACTTCGAGATTTTAAGCACATAGAGAGGAAACTTGACATTATTGCAATTACTACAAGCATATGTTCCTCCCTCATCATAATTTTCAGTAGCATAATGAATGAATTCAACAATATAACCAGCACCTAAAGCATTCTTTTCATGATCTACAAGCATAGAAAATTTACTACTCTCCACATAAGCAAAATTCTTCGCATGAATAGTAGTGGGAGCAAACTCAACAAAATAATTATCATGTGAGGCATAATCCAATTGAAAACTAAAATCATGATGACAAATTTCATGGTTATCATTATTCTTAATAGCATACAAGTCATCACAATAATCATCATAGATAGCAACTTTGTTCTCATAATCAATTGGAACCTCTTCCGAAATAGTGGATTCATCACTAAATAAAGTCATGACCTCTCCAAATCCACTTTCATCAATATAATCATCATAAATAGGAGGCATGCTTTCAACATAATAAATATTCACATAAAAATTTGGGGGACAAAAAATATCATATTCATCAAACATAGCTTCCCCAAGCTTGTGGCTTTGCATATCATTAGCATCATGAATATTCAAAGAATTCATACTAACAACATTGCAATCATGCTCATCATACAAAGATCTACTACCAAACATTTTAATGCATTCTTATTCTAGCAATTGAGCACAATTTTCCTTTCCATCATTCTCACGAAAGATATTAAAAAGATGAAGCGTATGAGGCAAACTCAATTCCATTTTTTTGTAGTTTTCTTTTATAGATTAAACTAGTGATAAAACAAGAAACTAAAAGATTCGACTGCAAGATCTAAAGATATACCTTCAAGCACTCACCTCCCTGGCAACGGCGCCAGAAAAGAGCTTGATGTCTGCTACACAACCTTCTTCTTGTAGACGTTGTTAGGCCTCCAAGTGCAGAGGTTTGTAGGATAGTAGCAAATTTCTCTCAAGTGGATGACCTAAGGTTTATCAATCCATGGGAGGCGTAGGATGAAGATGGTCTCTCTCAAACAACCCTGCAACCAAATAACAAAGAGTCTCTTGTGTCCCCAACACACCCAATAAAATGGCAAATTGTATAGGTGCACTAGTTCGGCGAAGAGATGGTGATACAAGTGCAATATGGATGGTAGATAAAGGTTTTTGTAATATGAAATTATAAAAACAGAAAGGTAACTAATGATAAAAGTGAGCACAAACGGTATTGCAATGCTAGGAAACAAGGCCTAAGGTTCATACTGTCACTAGTGCAAGTTCTCTCAACAATAATAACATAATTGGATCATATAACTATCCCTCAACATGCAACAAAGAGTCACTCAAAAGTTACTAATAGCGGAGAACAAACGAAAAGATTATGGTAGGGTACGAAATCACCTCAAAGTTATCCTTTCCGATCGATCTATTCAAGAGTCCGTAGTAAAATAACATGAAGCTATTCTTCCCGTTCAATCTATCATAGAGTTCGTACTAGAATAACACCTTAAGACACAAATCAACCAAATTCCTAATGTCACCTAGATACTCCATTGTCACCTCAAGTATCCGTGGGCATGATTATACGATATGCATCACACAATCTCAAATTCAGCTATTCAACCAACACAAAGTACTTCAAAAAGTGCCCCAAAGTTTCTACCGGAGAGTCAAGACGAAAACGTGTGCCTGATACGTCTCCATCGTATCTATAATTTTTGATTGTTCCATGCCAATATTATTTAACTTTTATATACTTTTGGCAACTTTTTATACTATTTTTTGGGACTAACATATTGATCCAATGCCCAGTGCCAGTTCCTGTCTATTGCATGTTTTTTATTTCGCAGAAACCCAATATCAAACGGAGTCCAAACGGGATAAAAACCGACAGAGATTTTTTTGGAATATTTGTTATTTTTGGGAAGTAAAATCAACGCGAAACAGTGTCCGGGGTGGCCACGAGACAGGGGGCTGTGCCCCAGGGAGGCAGGCACGCCCTGGGCTCTTCTTTTGTAGCAAGAAAGCTAATTTTATGAGAAAGATCTGGGCGAAAGATTCACCCCAATCGGACTTACGGATCTCCAGATATAAAAGAAACGGTGAAGGGGTAGAATCTGAGAACGCAGAAACAGAGAGATAGATCCAATCTCGGAGGGGCTCTCGCCCCTCCCATGCCATAGGAGCCAAGGACCAGAGGGGAAACCCTTCTCCCATCTAGGGAGAAGGTCAAGGAAGAAGAAGAAGAAGGGGGGCTCTCTCCCCCTTGCTTTCGGTGGCGCCGGAACGCCGCCGGGGGCCATCATGATCACCGCAATCTTCACCAACACCGCCGCCATCTTCACCAACATCTCCACCAACTCTTCCTCCCTCTATGCAGCGGTGTAACCTCTCTCTTACCCGCTGTAATATCTACTTAAACATGGTGCTCAACGCTATATATTATTCCCCAATGATGTATGGCTATCTTATGATGTTTGAGTAGATCCGTTTTGTCCTATGGGTTAATTGATGATTGTGATTGGTTTGAGTTGCATGTTTTATTATTGGTACTGTCCTATTGTGCCCTCCATGTCGCGCAAGCGTGAGGGATTCCTGCTGTAGGGTTTGCAATATGTTTATGATTTGCTTATGGTGGGTTGCGTGAGTGACTAAAACACAAACCCGAGTAAGTTGGTTGTTTGCGTATGGGATAAAAGGGGACTTGATACTTTAATGCTATGGTTGGGTTTTACCTTAATGAATCTTTAGTAGTTGCAGACTCTTTCTAGAGTTCCAATCATAAGTACATATGATCCAAGTAGAGAAAGTATGTTAGCTTATGCCTCTCCCTCAAATAGAATTGCAATAATGATTACTGGTCTAGTTATCGATTGCTTTGGACAAATAACTTTCTCGTAACAAAAAGCTCTCTACTAATATTTACTTTATTGTATCTTTATCTAAACAGCCCCTAGTTTATGTTTATGTGCTCTTTATTATCTTGCAAACCTATCCTATCACACCTACAAAGTACTTCTAGTTTCATATTTGTTCTAGGTAAAGTGAACGTCAAGCGTGCCTAGAGTCGTATCAGTGGCCGATAGTACTTGAGAGAGTATTTGTTCTACCTTTAGCTCCTCATTGGGTTCGACACTCTTACTTATCGAAAGAGGCTACAACTATCCCGTATACTTGCGGGTCATCAGGACCTTTTTCTGGCGCCGTTGCCGGGGAGTCATAGCGTGGGGTGAATATTCTCGTGTGTGCTTGTTTGCTTTATCACTAAGTAATTTTTATTTGCTGTTCCTAGTTGTTCTCTATCTTTAGTTATGGATATGGAACTCAAAATACCAAAAAAATTAGGTGTACTTGCTACTCATGGAGATGGGGTAACTCCTAAAACCCTCAATTCTCATTATGTGAAAGATATTATGTAGTACTTTGATAATCCTGAGAAAACCCCATTCAACTTTATAATGGGAGACACGTTGGATCAACATGAATACTTTAGGGATTATCGCTCGACACAAAAAGGGAAACTATTATGGGATCAATTTATTATGTTGCGTTGGTATGCCTGGAATCTATGCTTGAGATATGATATTACTTGTTGCTCTAGGATGAAGGCTCCACACCTTCCCTTTTCATGCATATTTAATGATAATGAAACCTTAGCTTCTTATGCTAATGGTATATATGATTACTATGATGTGGAACAAATAGAAGAATTTGTTGCTTTTAAGGTTGCTTATGAAATTGAAGCTTTATTTGAAAAGTATGAAGCTTTTGATGATGATGGTTATAGGCCTGAAAATCTTGCTATACTTAGATATTGCTATGAAAATTATGAATACAATTATTATATTAATGCTTTTATGAAGAAAGTCTCCACTGTCCAAGAAGAAATTAATATTTTGCAGGAAGCTATGGAAGAAGAAATTGCTGAAACAGTGAGCTTATTGGATGAAAAAGATGATGAGGAGAGCAAAGACAAAAGGAGGAAGAGCGGATTAGCTACCCGTGCCCACCTTCTAATGAGAGTAACCCTCCAACTCATACATTATTTAATTCCCCTTTGTGCTTACCGAAGGATGATTGCTATGATGATTGCTATGATCCCTTGAAATTGTTTGAAATATCCCTTTTTGATGATGCTTGCTATGCTTGTGGCCAAGATGCCAATATGAATTATGCTTATGGAGGTGAACTTGCTATAGTTCCTTATGTTAAACATGAAATTGTTGCTATTGCACCCACGCATGATAGTCCTATTATCTTTTTGAATTCTCCAAACTACACTATATCAGAGAAGCTTGTGCTTATTAAGGATTATATTGATGGGTTGCCTTTTACCATTGCACATGATGATTTTGATGAATGTAATATGCATGTGCTTGCTGCTCCTACTTGCAATTATTATGAGAGAGGAACTACATCTCCACCTCTCTATGTTTCCCATACTATGAAATTGCAAGAAACTGCTTATACTATGCATTGGCCTTTACTATGTGTGCATGAATTGTTCTCTTATGACATGCCGATGCATAGGAAGAGAGTTAGACTTCGTTGTTGCATGATATATGTTACTTTGTGCTCACTACTAAATTACAAATCATTGTTAATTAAAATTGGCTTTGATATACCTAGGGATTCGGGTGGATCCATTACTTGAGCACTAAATGCCTAGCTTAATGGCTTTAAAGAAAGCGCTGCCAGGGAGACAACCCGGAAGTTTTAGAGAGTCATTTATTTCTGTTGAGTGCTTTCATATAGTTTTAAAACACAAAACTAAATAGGGGAACCTAAAAAATTTTCAAAAAGGAAAGTGAAAGTGAGAAAGACAAGCATTGTTGAAGTGGGAGCTAGCCTTGAACTTTGTTCATGCTCACGGAAACTTTGTGAATCTTGATTACAGAAACTTTTCATCAAAAATAATTACCCCCTTGTACAATTCCATTGTATTATAAAAATAATGTGACAAGATTTGCCTTTAGGATGTTTACAATGCTTGTTGGTTTGTACGGTGCAAGATAGAAACTTTCGCTGTAGTGCGCGATTTTACATTTTTATCTGGAACGTCAATTGGTTCTGATTCCTTTTGTACTGTCTTGCTATACAACTTGTTTATTTTTCCTAATTTTGGTAGAATTGTTGGGGTACCATAAGTATGGTGGATATTCAGATTGCTACAGACTGTTCTGTTTTTGACGCATAGTTTGCTTGTTTTGTTGAAACTATCAATTTATATTAGTGGATTAAGCCATGGAAAAGTTATACTACAGTAGACACAATGCAAAAACAAAATATGAATTGGTTTGCAACAGTACTTAGAGTGGTGATGTGCTTTATTATACTAATGGATCTTACCGAGTTTTCTGTTGAAGTTTTGTGTGGATGTAGTGTCTAATCGAGGATGACTCGATATGAGGAAAAGGAAGAGAGGCAAGAGCTCAAGCTTGGGGATGCCCGAGGCACCCCAAGTAAATATTCAAGGAGACTGAAGCGTCTAAGCTTGGGGATGCCCCGGAAGGCATCCCCTCTTTCTTCAACAAGTATCGATATGTTTTCGAATTCGTTTCGTTCATGCATTATGTGCGAGTCTTGGAGCGTCTTTTGCATTTAGTTTTCATTTTTCTTTTTTCTTTTATGCACCATGCTGGTATGAGATAGTCCTTGGTTGATTTATAGAATGCTCATTGCACTTCACTTAAATCTTTTGAGTGTGGCTTTATAGAATGCTTCATGTGCTTCACTTATATCATTTGAAGTTGGATTGCCTGTTTCTCTTCACATAGAAAACCACCATTTGTAGAATGCTCTTTTGCTTCACTTATATTTGTTAGAGCGTGGGAATATCTTTTGTAGAAAGAATTAAACTCTCTTGCTTCACTTATATCTATTTAGAGAGATGACAGGAATTGGTCATTCACATGGTTAGTCATAAAATCCTACATAAACTTTTAGATCGCTGAATATGATATGTTTGATTCCTTGCAATAGTTTTGCGATATAAAGATGGTGATATTAGAGTTATGCTAGTGGGTGACTGTGGATTGTAGAGACACTTGTGTTGAGGTTTGTGATTCCCGTAGCATGCACGTATGGTGAACCGCTTTGTGATGAAGTTGGAGCACAATTTTATTTATTGATTGTCTTCCTTATGAGTGGCGGTCGGGGACGAGCGATGGTCTTTTCCTACCAATCTATCCCCCTAGGAGCATGCGCGCAGTACTTTATTTTCAATGGCTGGTAGATTTTTTTCAATAAGTATATGAGTTCTTTATGACTAATGTTGAGTCCATGGATTATACGCACTCTCACCCTTCCACCATTGCTAGCCTCTTCGGTACCGTGCATTGCCCTTTCTCACCTCGAGAGTTGGTGCAAACTTCGCTGGTGCATCCAAACCCCGCGATATGATATGTTCTTTCACACATAAGCCTCCTTATATCTTCCTCAAAACATCCACCATACCTACCTATCATGGCATTTCCATAGCCATTACGAGATATATTGTCATGGAACTTTCATCATCATCATATACATGACTTGAGCATTCATTGTCATATTGCTTTGCATGATCGTAAGATAGCTAGCATGATGTTTTCATGGCTTGTCCGTTTTTTATGTCATTGCTATGCTAGATCATTGCACATCCCGGTACACCGCCGGAAGCATTCATATAGATTCAAATCTTTGTTCGAGATATCGAGTTGTAATATTGAGTTGTAAGTAAATAAAAGTGTGATGATCATAATTATTAGAGCATTGCCCTAGTGAGGAAAGGATGATGGAGACTATGATTCCCCCACAAGTCGGGATGAGACTCCGGACTTTATGAAAAATAAAAGAGGCCAAAGAAGCCCAAATAAAAAAGAGAGGCCAAAGAAGCCCACCAAAAAGAAAGAAAGAAAAGAAAAGAAAAAGAAAATAAAAAAATGAGAGAAAAAGAGAGAAGGGGCAATGTTACTATCCTTTTACCACACTTGTGCTTCAGAGTAGCACCATGTTCTTCATAGAGAGAGTCTCCTATGCTTTCACTTTCATATACTAGTGGGAATTTTCATTATAGAACTTGGCTTGTATATTCTGATGATGGGCTTCCACAAATGCCCGAGGTCTTCATGAGCAAGCAAGTTGGATGCACACCCACTTAGTTTCAGTTTCAGCTTTCATACACTTATAGCTCTAGTGCATCCGTGCATGGCAATCCCTACTCACTCACATTGATATCTATTGATGGGCATCTCCATAGCCCGTTGATACGCCTAGTTGATGTGAGACTTTCTCCCTTTTTGTCTTCTCCACATAACCCCCACCATCATATTCTATTCCACCTATAGTTCTATGTCCATGGCTCATGCTCATGTATTGCATGAAAGTTGAAAAAGTTTGAGATTATTAAAGTATGAAACAATTGCTTGGCTTGTCATCGGGGTTGTGCATGATTAAATACTTTGTGTGATGAAGATGGAGCATAGCCAGACTATATGATTTTGTAGGGATAACTTTCTTTGGCCATGTTGTTTTGAAAAGACATGATTGCTTTATTGGTACACTCGAAGTATTATTGTTTTTATGTCAAATGATAGACTATTGCTTTGAATCACTCGTGTCTTAATTTTCATGCCATGATTAGACATATGATCAAGATTATGCTAGGTAGCATTCCACATCAAAAATTATCTTTTTTATCATTTACCTACTCGAGGACGAGTAGGAATTAAGCTTGGGGATGCTGATACGTCTCCGTCGTATCTATAATTTCTGATTGTTCCATGCCAATATATTCAACTTTTATATACTTTTGACAACTTTTTATACTATTTTTTGGGACTAACATATTGATCCAGTGCCCAGTGCCAGTTCCTGTCTGTTGGATGTTTTTTGTTTCGCAGAAACCCAATATCAAACGGAGTCCAAACGGGATAAAAACGGACGAAGATTTTTTTTTTGGAATATTTGTGATTTTTAGGAAGTAAAATCAACGCGAAAAAGTGTCTGGGGTGGCCACGAGACAGGGGGCCGCGCCCCAGGGAGGCAGGCGCGCCCTGGGCTCTCGTGGGCCACCCGTAAGGCGCTTGATGCTCTTTTCTTGGCGCAAGAAAGCTAATTTTATGAGAAAGATCTGGGCGAAAGATTCACCCCAATCGGACTTACGGATCTCCAGATATAAAGGAAACGGTGAAGGGGTAGAATCTGAGAACGCAGAAACAGAGAGATAGATCCAATCTCGGAGGGGCTCTCGCCCCTCCCATGCCATGGGAGCCAAGGACCAGAGGGGAAACCCTTCTCCCATCTAGGGAGAAGGTCAAGGAATAAGAAGAAGAAGGGGGTCTCTCTCCCCCTTGCTTCCGGTGGCACCGGAACGCCGCCGGGGGCCATCATCATCACCGCGATCTTCACCAACACCGCCGCCATCTTCACCAACATCTCCACCAACTCTTCCTCCCTCTATGCAGCGGTATAACCTCTCTCTTACCCGCTATAATCTCTACTTAAACATGGTGCTCAACGCTATATATTATTACCCAATGATGTATGGCTATCTTATGATGTTTGAGTAGATCCGTTTTGTCCTATGGGTTAATTGATGATCGTGATTGGTTTGAGTTGCCTGCTTTACTATTGGTGTTGTCCTATTGTGCCCTCCGTGTCGTGCAAGCGTGAGGGATTCCCGCTGTAGTGTTTGCAATATGTTTATGATTTGCTTATGGTGGGTTGCGTGAGTGACTGAAACACAAACCCGAGTAAGTAGGTTGTTTGCGTATGGGATAAAAGGGGACTTGATACTTTAATGCTATGGTTGGGTTTTACCTTAATGAATCTTTAGTAGTTGTGAACTCTTGCTAGAGTTCCAATCATAAGTGCATATGATCCAAGTAGAGAAAGTATGTTAGCTTATGCCTCTCCCTGAAATAGAATTGCAACAATGATTACCTGTCTAGTTATCGATTGCCTTGGACAAATAACTTTCTCGTAAAAAAAGCTCTCTACTAATATTTACTTTATTGCACCTTTACCTAAACAGCCCCTAGTTTATGTTTACGTGCTCTTTATTATCTTGCAAACCTATCCTATCACACCTACAAAGTACTTCTAGTTTCATACTTGTTCTAGGTAAAGCGAACGTCAAGCGTGCATAGAGTCGTATCAGTGGCCGATAGTAATTGTGAGAGTATTTGTTCTACCTTTAGCTCCTCGTTGGGTTCGACACTCTTACTTATCGAAAGAGGCTACAACTATGCCGTAATCTTGCGGGTCATCAGTGCCAACCCCTATGCATAGGTTCAGTGAACCCGCGAGTGGATCACCAAAACATACATCAAGTGGATCACGTGAATATCCCATTGTCACCATAGATAAGCACGACAAGACATACATCAGGTGTTCTCAAATCCTTAAAGACTCAATCCAACAAGACAACTTCAAAGGGAAAACTCAATCCATTACAGGAGAGTAGAGGGGGAGAAACATCATAAGATCCAACTATAATAGCAAAGCTCGCGATACATCAAGATCGCATCACCTCAAGAACACGAGAGAGAGAGAGATCAAACACATAGCTACTGGTACATACCCTCAGCCCCGAGGGTGAACTACTCCCTCCTCGTCATGGAGAGAGCCGGGATGGTGAAGTTGGCCACTGGTGAGGGATCCCCCCTCCGGCAGGGTGCCGGAACAGGCTCCCGAGAGGTTTTTGATGGCTACAGAGGCTTGCGGCGGCGGAACTCCTGATCTATTCTGTTCCTCGAAGGTTTTAGGGTATATGGACTTATATAGGCGAAAGAAGTCGGTTAGGGGAGCCATGAGGGGCCCACGAGGGTGGAGGGCATGCCCCCCTGCCTCGTGGCCTCCTCGAAGCTTCCCTGACTTCAGCTCCACGTCTCTTGGATCACGTTCGTTCCAAAAATCATGCTCCCCAAGGTTTCACTCCGTTTGGACTCCGTTTGATATTCCTTTTCTTCGAAACACCGAAATAGGCAAGAAAACAACAATATAGGTTGGGCCTCTAGTTAATAGGTTAGTCCCCAAAATAATATAAAAGTGCTTAATAAAGCTCATAAACATCCAAAATAGATAAGATAATAGCATGAATGCTTCATAAATTATAGATACGTTGGAGATGTATCAGTCAGGCGAAAGTAGATCCGATCCGTTCCCCCTCGATTCGATTTGTTTTTGACCCCCTCTATGGTGGTGGCTAAGTCCTATTTATAGTGGCCTTGGTCCTCTTCCCAAATGTTGGCGGGAAGGGATCCCATAATGGCCAGATTTGAAGGGGGACAGGAAGTACATCCTATCCTGACTAAAGTGGTCTTCGCTTGCGAAAAGCCTCTGGTCGTGACGCTGCGGTGGGCTCGGTGATGACCTCTGTCCTGCCATCCTGGCGGTCTTAGTCTTGTTGCACCAGAGTGGAAACCTTTGGCTGATTCCTCGGGACTCTGCGCCTACTGCTTGCCTCCTTTGCACCAAAGATGAAACTGGTACTTTGTGCCTGCTGGCGCCCGCCTGGCCTTTGTCGTCATGGCTCACATTAGCTGAGCCTCGTGAGGTGCACCTTGCATAGAGCTCTCCGCCCCTCGGGAGCCAGCCTGAGGAGGCCGATTCCCTTGGGGGTCTTGGCGTCGTCCGCCTCACGAGGCTTGGCCCCTCGCGAGGGTCTTGAGTTTGTCGATGTTGAAACTGGGCCGTACCAGGCCGTCGATGGAGCCACGCAGTGGGCCGCAAGCAGGCAAGTCTGGGTACCCTCATATCCAGAACACCGACAATGGCCATCCCCATCTCCGAGCGGCATCATGTCATGCTGCCTCGAAAAGCTCCACAGTTGCATATTAATCGTGAGATTTCCACCTCGGTGAAATCTGAACTTCTCTAGAAATAACAGAAAGTATTGTACTTCATAGTCACATAAGCCATACTAGGAAAGAAAATGAGTAGCACCTGACTTTGTTGAATTTGAAGAAACCCTGTTAAAGTATGGATTCCCTTTAAACCAGTAGTCTCTCTTCACGGATTAGAAGAGACTAAATACTAAATCCCCTTGACATGTGACACCTCACGCTTGACCTCTTACTGCCAATAAAATTTATCCTCTGAATCCCCATCCCACCGTAGACAAGTTGCACACACACACAAACTAAAATCTCTCTATCATATGAATCATGGACAAATCAAAGAACAGAAGTTGGGCCAAAAAGCAAGAAAGTGAACAACAAATAAATGAGGAAAAAAGAGCAACATACGTTAAACTAAGCCCTCCATGGCAGCAGCACCGGTGCAAGAACGGCAGCAAACTCAACAGGCGGCGAGCTCACAACAATGGAGAGCACAATTGCCCAAGAGGACACAAATCCACCACTCCTCTTCGCTTACCCCATCCATCGGCCTAGACGAAAAAAAGCTTCTCTGGTCGATGACGCCAAAGAGGAGGCGGACTGCCAATCCTCTGCATCGGACTAATGATGATGAAGATCCGGAAGATCGGGGCACCGCCATGGAAGGAGAACAGCCTAGTTCCTCTGGCCTGCCTCCCAAGATGATGCCTTCTTGTCCATGTAGCATGGTCTGACCATGCTTGCAAGGTGCGGAGGCGGGGAGAGGGAGGTGGTGGAGGTGGACGAGATGAGGTCGGTGAGAGGGAGGAGGGAAGCGGAGGTAGTGGCGGAAGTATGGAGAAGAGGAGACAAGGGAGAGAGAAGATATTTCCACGAGAGATAGGAGCTGACCACGGAGATATTTCTGCGTCAATCAACCCAATCAGCTCAATCCTACTGCGTTCCATTCTTTTTCTCACCGAAGACATGCACGAGAAACACACTAATCTAGGGCCATGGGCGATGGAGGTCCACATATCATGCACTTAAACACTAAATCAAAACGTGTAGACGAACGAACGATCCAACTTTTGATAGCACGGTTAAAAGGAACAAAGCGAGTATATCGGTCGAACTAAAATCAACGCCCAACGCATATCTCGTAGAAAAGTGGGTAGTCTAGTGCCTTTTAACTTGTCCATTATTGCACCTTGGGGTTTATGGATCATAACACATAATAGGTGCATATAACTTGCGAGATTGGATCACAAACATAGATATAATGGTGAAAACAAAAACGGTTCAGATCTGAAATCATGGCACTTGGGCCCTAGTGACAAGCATTAAGCATAGCAAAGTCATAGCAACATAAATCTTAGAACATAGTGGATACTAGGGATCAAGCCCTAATAAAACTAACTCGATTACATGATGAATCTCATCCAACCCGCCACCGCCCAGCAAGCCTATGAAGGAATTACTCACTCCCTGGGGTGAGCATCATGATTGGTGATGGAGGATGGATGATGATGACGAACACCGAAGATTCCCCTCTCCGGAGCCCCGAGCGGGTGAGGGAGTCCTGGATTAGGGGGGTCCTCGGGTGTCCGGGCTATTTGATATGGGTCGAACTGATGGGCCATGAAGATACAAGCAGAAGACTTTCCCCCCGTGTCCGGATAGGACTCCCATATGCGTGGATGGCAAGATTGGTGTCCGGATATGTTATTTCCTTCTCTACAGACTGACTCTGTACAACCCTAGATCCCTCTGTGTGTATATAAACCGGAGGGTTTAGTTCATAGAGGCTATCAGAATTCTCATAGGCTAGACAATTAGGGTTTAGCCATTATGATCTCGAGGTAGATCAACTCTTGTAACCCCTATACTTATCAAATACAACAAAGGATGACGTAGGGTTTTACCTCCATTGTCCCACTTGTCCCTGATTACCATCAATCCTCAGATGCACAGTTCGGGACCCCCTACCCGAGATCTACCGGTCTTGACACCGACATTGGTGCTTTCATTGAGAGTTCCACTATGTCGTCGAAGAAGGATCGATGGCTCAACTCGTCATCAGTGACACCGCTGTTTCCGAGGAGACTTTTCTCCCTGGTCAATCTTTGTGTTTGGCGGTTTCGCTCTACGACCCAATTCAGCTGGTCGCCTCGAGCAGATCGATAGCTACGCCCCTGGTCATCAGATCATGTTTTGAAGTTTGAATTACATCATTGATATCCGAGGAGACTTGATCTTCGAAGGGTTTCGGCCTCGACTGCCGCTCCTCATCTACATGAAGGAAGCCCACCGGATCCACCTCAGATTCCATTCAAGGATCAACCCTCGTGTCTGCCCTGGCCCTAGATCCAGAGCGGAGCACTCCATCCGAAGACGGGAGGATAAACCCCGCCAAACTCTCTCCCATCACGGAGCTCCCTGCCGGAGACCCAGAGGTGACCGCACTGTCAGCGGGCCTGAATTCAAACAGGACTCTCCCTGTCATCAGGGAGCCGAACTCATCTCTGGAAGCCCACTCCAAACTCTCGAGGCCTACATCCACCGAGCACGGTCAAGTGGTGATTACCGGACCCAGCTCCGCAGGTCCTCAATCACCGATCCAGCTTTTGCTCCTAAAAGAGGCCCTGGACCTAATGCGATCTCTCGCCATCACGGAAGTATCACTTCCGAACTACGCACAACCTAAACTAGGGGCTGGGAGCGGGGAATTTTACGCCCCACCCACCACCCACTTAATACCCATGGTCGAGGATCTAGCCGACATGCTAGACTATGCCTCCGAAGACATCGATGGTATGGACGACGATGCCGGAACCGAACCAGGACAAAACCCGCCTACCAGTGGGTGTTGGACGGACACTTCTACCTACGACGTATACATGGTGGACACGCCCGAGAAGAAGGACGGTGATGGCACTCAAGATCTGATTGAGGATATGCCTATCGAGGCACCACCAAAGCGCCGACATCAGCGGCGCCGCTCATGATCGCATTAGGAAAATGAAAGCAATACCGGCACCGAAGATAATGACACTCTGGACAATGCCGAATACCCCGATCACCCCATTGAACCTGAGTTTGAGCAAGAGGAGAGGGAAGAGGGTCAATACAGCTCCGAACACGCCGATCACAAGGATTCAGAGGACATCAACTATTTACCTATCTCTAAAGAAGATGTTAGCCTCGGCAATGAAGATTTCATCATGCCAGAGGAACCCCTCGAACAAGAACACTTCAAGCATCAGATCATCACCATTACAAGGAGCCTGAAAAAGAAACAACAACAGCTTCAAGCCGAACAGGACACGCTAAATGACAGATGGACCAAGGTCCTAGCGGCCGAAGAATACGAGGTCAAGCTCCCGGAAAAGAGCTACCCAAAGCACAGGCTGTTACCACAATTTGATGACGAGGCCCTTGAGCCAATACCATCGAGATACAACCATGCTGATCAACCGGACCGACCACCATGTGGACGGGACAAAGCGGCTACTTATGCCGAACACCATCCCGCACCACCGATCCTCATAAAATTAAAAAATTGTGATGGGACTCGGATTTAAGCATCTAGAAATACCTCCCCTTAAAAGTCAGATCCTGTCTGAGGGGAGGCTCTCATTCTCCACAACCATAGATAGTGAAAATTAGAGGAGAGGGCTTCTCCCACCTAGGGGGGAGTCCAAGGAATAAGGACGGGGACTCTCTACCCCTCCCTTCTAGCGGTGTCGGAACACTACCGGAGGAACCATCATCACCATCATCGTCTCCAATGACTGCACCAATGTTTCCACCACCATCTTCATCCTTTGATCAGAGGGTTCTCCATCCAAAAGCCATTGTAATACATTCAAAAATATTGATGTCTTGTTCTTTGAATTATTTTTCATGAATTATCGCATCTTTATGTCCATGTTTGGGTAGTAAATTGTTCCATGGCATTGGTGAAATAATATAATGATGGGTTGAATGTTAGTTTCTATGCAATCTTTGTGTCATGTGTACGAGTGGATCTAGAGTGCATAGGGGGAACACCTAAGGTGCTGCAATGTGTTATGCTAAATTTGCGTGCAGATCCTAGAGTGACAGATATTATCGATCCAAGCATAGAGGAGTTATAACTTACGGGAATTAAGGCGACCCTAGAGGAAGATTATAGTTGATGTTTTACCCTAATGGATCTTAGTGCTTGTGTTCCTTACTAAGAGAACAATTTTAACTGCATGTAGGCTCGACGTGGCAGCATACTAAATTAGGTTCGTCCCAAGAAAACCACACTTATTGAGGGGAGCACAAAGTCCATTTTACAATGTAGTGCCTTATCTGCCAGTAGTGGCAGGTGATGAAATAACCTTCAAGGGACATGAAGGGTCATTGAAAGTACAACTAATCCCCAGATGGTTTCGTAATTAATAACAACATATAAGTCAATGATCTAATGCTCATTGATAATAGATTTCAGAGACTAGTTATTGTGGACCCCTCAAATACTAAGGACATGAAATTGGCAAAGCTACATGATTCTTCATTTTTGGTTAAGTGATCAAAGATCATATTGAATACTACAGGAAAACCAATACTACTAAAAGTGGATGAGGTACCGATGATGAGTTTGTTGCTTAGAGATATTGCTCCAAAACCCTCAAGAACTTTCCCCACATCACATTTGTCCAAACCCTAAAGTGTAATCTCGGTCCCACTGGAATTCTCTACTCCGTACTCGTCAAGTTGATCAAATACACTGCCTGAGCCAAACCCTAACATTTTGGTTCTACCGATATGGATCTCGGTCTCACCGAGATGGCGTGAAAAAGTTTATATGGTGAAGTTGCTTCATTTTGGAATTACCAAGATAAAATGATCGGAACTACCGAAACAAGGTCTTGCCCTAGCCATTGCACTTTTCTCACTCTGAGATGTTCCACTTCGGTGTCACTGAGACATCCAACCTTTTGAATCTTTTACACTAGTCGATCTCACCAAGATTTTGATCTGGTGTCACCGATTTGGGTCAAAAGGTTGTAACGGTTGGATTTTTGTGTGAAGCCTATATATACCCATCCACCCCACTTACTCTCAAAGAGAGCCATCAGAACAAAACACAACTTCCACCATTCATTTTCTAGGAGAGAACCACCTACTCATGTGTTGAGATCAAGAGATTTCATTCCAACCATTTGAACCTTGATTTCTAGCCTTCACCAAGTTGATTTCCACTCAAATCCTTCTCCTACCATGGACAGATCTTTGAGAGAGTGATTGAGTGTTTGGGAGACTATATTTTGAAGCACAAGAGCAAGGATTTCATCATCAACTACACATCTATTACCTTTTGGAGAGTGGTGTCTGCTAGATTGGTTAGGTGTCACTTGGGAGCCTCCGAGTCTTGTGGAGTTAAACCAAGGAGTTTGTAAGGGCAAGAGATTGCCTACTTTGTGAAGATCTACCCGAATATGGCTAGTCCTTCATCGACGTAAGCCATGATGGAATAGACATGGTTGCTTCTTCGTGGACCCTTTTGATGGGGAACGAAGCATGAAAATCAAAATAATTCCTACGAACACCCAAGATCTGTCTAAGAGAAGCATATCAATGAGAGGGAGGTTGTGTCTAGATACCCTCGTAGACCGAAAGGGGAAGCGTATATAATGCAGTTGATGTAGTCGTACTCTTCACGATCTGATCACGATGCAACCGATCTAGTGCCGAACGGACGGCACCTCCGAGTTTAGCACACGTGCGGCTTGATGACCTCTCCTCCTCCTTGATCCATCAAAAGAAGGTGGAGAAGTAGATGGGATCACAACCAGCATGATGACGTAGTTTTGATGGTGGTGGTGGAGCAACGGCAGCGCTTTGCTAAGCAAAAAAAACCATGGATGAGAACTATGCTGGGAGGGAGAGACGGGGCAGCAGCCAAGGACAATGTCTTGGGCTGCCTTGTTGCACCCCTACCCTATATTTATATCCGTGGGAGGGATAGGAGTCCAGTCCTACTCCTAATAGGAGTTGGCGCCAAGGGGGAGAGGACTTCGACTCCAAGTCCAATCCTATTCCTAGTAGGACCCCCCTTTTTCCCCTTCCCTAGCCGCATGGGCTTTTGAGGACTTGGTGCGTCTAGCCCAATAAGGCCAGGGCACCTCCCGTCATCCCATACCAGCCCTTGGTACATGGTGGACCCACTTGTGGACTTCCGGAATCCTCTGGAACCTTCTGGAAGCTTCCTAGTACAATACCAAAAACACTACACCATTTCTGAAACCCAAAATATGACTTCCCATATATAAATCTTTACCTCTCAACCATTTTGAGACTCCTCGTGACGTCCGGGATCTCATCCGGGAATCCGAACAATATTCGGTTACCAATCATCAAATACACCAATACTACTCTAGCGTCACTGAACGTTAAGCGTGCGACCCTCTGAGTTCGGGAATCATGTTGTCATGACCGAGACACCTCTCCGGACAATAACCAATAGCGGGACCTGGATGCCCATATTGGTTCCTACATATTCCACGAAGATCTTTTCTCTGTTGAACCACGATGTCAAGGAGTCAGTTAATCCCGTATGCAATTGCCTTTATCTGACGATATGTTACTTTCCCGAGATTCGATCATCGGTATCTTCATACCTAGTTCAATCTCGTTACGAGCAAGTATGTTTACTTGTTCCATAATACAAGATCTCGTGACTAACTCATTAGGCACATTGCTTGCAAGCTCTTTACGATGTTGTATTACCGAGAGGGACCAGAGATATCTATCCGTCACACGGAGTGACAAATCCCAGTCTCCATCTGTGCCAACCCAACAAACACCTTTGGTGATACCTGTAGAGCACCTTTATGACCACCCAGTTATGAAGTGATGTTTGGATACACAATAAGTATTCCTATGGTGTTAGGGAGTTGCACAGTCTCATGGTCTTAGGAATAGATACTTGAGATGAAGAAAGCTATAACAATAAACTACTAAGCTTACGGTTGGGTCTTGTCCATCACATCATTCTCCTAATGATGTGATCCCATTATCAAATGACAACTCATGTCTATGGTTAGGAAATCTTAACCATCTTTGATCAACGAGCTAGTCTATTAGAGTCTCACCAGGGACATAGTATTAGTTTATATATTCACACATGTATTTAAGTTTCTAGTCAATACAATTGTAGCATGAATAATAAACCTTTATCATGAATAAGGAAATATGATAATAACCAATTTATTATTGCCTCTAGGGCATATTTCCAACAGTCTCCCACTTGCACTAGAGTCAATAATCTAGTTTACATAGTTATGAATTTTACACCCATGGAGTCTTGGTGATGATCATTTTTCCCCATGGAAGAGGTTTAATCAACGAGTCTGCCACATCTAGATCCATATGTACTTTGCAAAGTTATATGTCTCCATCCTTAATATAATTACGAATGGAGTTGAAATGGCGCTTGATGTGCTTGGTTCTCTTTTGAAACCTGGGCTCCTTAGCAATGGCAATATCTCTAGTGTTGTCACAAAAAATAGTCGTTGGATCCGATGCACTAGGTATTACACCCAGATCAGATATGAACTCCTTCATCCAGACTCCTTGCGATGCTCCCAAAGCAGCTATATACTTTGCTTCACATGTAGATCCCACCACGATGCTCTGTTTGGAACTGCACCAACTGACCACTCCACCATTTAATATAAATATGTATCCAGTTTGAGACTTAGATTCATACGGATCTGTGTCAAAGCTAGCACCGATGAAACCCTTTACGACAAGCTCTTCGTCACCTCCATAAACGAGAAACATGTCCTTAGTCCTTTTCATGTACCTTGGGATATTCTTGATCATTGTCCAGTGATCTACTCCTAGATCACTTTGGTACCTCCCTGCCAGACTTATGGCAAGGCGCACATCAGGTCTAGTACACAACATGGCATACTAAATAGAGCCTATGGCTGAGGCATAGGGAATGACTTTCATCCTTTCTCTTTCTTCTGCTGTGGTCAGGCTTTGAGTCTTACTCAACTTCACACCTTGCAATATAGGCAAGAACCCTTTCTTTGACTGATCCATTTTGAACTTCTTCAAAAATTTGTCAAGGTATGTGCTTTGTGAAAGTCCTATTAAGCGTAATGATCTACCTCTATAGATTTTGATGCCCAATATGTAAGCAGCTTCATCGAGGTCTTTCATTGAAAAACTCTTGTTCAAATAACCCTTTACGCTCTCTAGAAATTCTATATCATTTCCAATCAATAATTTGTCATCCACACGTAGTATTAGAAATGCTATAGAGCTCCCACTCACTTTCTTGTAAATACAAGCTTCTCCGTAAGTTTGTATAAAATAAAAGGCTTTGATCACCTCATCAAAGCGTATATTCCAACTCCAAGATGCTTGCACCAGTCCATAGATTGATCGCTGGATCTTGCATACTTTGTTAGAATCCTTAGGATCACCAAAACCTTTTGGTTACATCATATACGACTTTTCCTTAAGAAACCCATTAAGGAATGCCATTTTGACGTCCATTTGCTAGATCTCCTAATCATGAAATGCGGTAATTGCCAGCATAATTCTAATAGACTTAAGCATCACTACGGGTGAGAAAGTCTCATCATAGTCAACCCCTTGAACTTTTTGGAAACCCTTTGCGACAAGTCGAACATTATAGACGGTGACATTACCATCAACGTATGTCTTCTTCTTACAGATCCATTTATTCTCAATGGCTTGCCGATCATCGGACAAGTCCACCAAATTCCATACTTTGCTCTCATACATGGATCCTATCTCGTATTTCATGGCCTGAAGCCATTTGCCGTAATCCGAGCTCATCATAGCTTCTTCATAGTTCATAGGTTCCCCGTTGTCTAACAACATAATTTCCAGGACTTGATTACCATACCACTCTAGTGCGGAGTGTACCCTGGTCGACCTACATAGTTCAGTAGTAACTTGATCTGAAGTTTCATGATCATCATCATCATTAGCTTCCTCTTTGTTTGGTGTAGACATCACGGGACCTGCTTTCTATGATGTTCTACCTTCCAATTCGAGAGAAGGTACGATTACCTCATCAAGTTCTACTTTCCTTCCACTCACTTCTTCTAATAGAAACTCGTTCTCTAGAAAGGACTCATTCTTGGCAACAAATATCTTTCGCTCGGATCTATAGAAGGTATACCCAATGGTCTCTTTAGGGTATCCTCTGAAGACGCACTTCTCCACTTTGGGTTCGAGCTTATCAGGTTGAAGCCTCTTGACAACGCATCCCCAAATTTTAAGAAACGACATCTTAGGTTTCTTGCCAAACCATAACTCATACGGTGTCGTCTCAACGAATTTAGATGGTGCCCTACTTAAAGTGAATGCGGCTATCTCTAATGCATAACCCCAAAACGATAGTGGAAAATCGGTAAGAGACATCATAGAACGCACCATATCCGATAGAGTACGATTACGAAGTTTGGATACAGCATTACGTTGTGGTGTTCCAGGTGGCGCGAGCTGTGAAACAATTCCACATTGTCTTAAATGCATACCAAACTTGTAACTCAAATATTCACCTCCACAGTCAAAGCGTAGAAACTTTATTTCTTGTTACGATGATTCTCCACTTCACTCTGAAATTCCTTGAACTTTTTAAACGTTTTAAACTTATGTTTCATTAAGTAAATATACCCATATCTACTCAAACCATCTACGAAGGTAAAAAATAAGGATATCCACCATGTGCTTCAACACTCATCGGACCGCATACATCGGTATGTATTATTTCCAATAAGTCACTATATCGCTCCATTGTTCCAGAGAGTGGAGTTTCAGTCATCTTACCCATGAGGCATGTCTCACATGTCTCAAATGATTCATAATCAAGAGATTCCAAAAGTGCATCACCATGGAGTTTCTTCATGCCTTTATATTAATATGACCTAAGTAGCAATGCCACAAATATGTGGTACTATCATTATTAACTTTGCATATTTTGGCATCAATATTATCAATATGTGTATCACTATGATTGAGATTCAACAAGAATAAATCATTCATAAGGGGTGCATGAACATAAAAGATATTACTCATATAAATAGAATAACCATTATTCTCGGACTTAGATGAATAACCGTCTCAAAATAAATAAGATCAGATATAATGTTCATGCTCAATGCAGGCACCAACTAACAATTATTTAGTTTTAAAACTAATCTCGAAGGTAGATATAGAGGTAGCATTCCGACAGCGATCGCATCAACCTTGGAACCATTTCTGAGGGAATCGTCACTTCGTCCTTAGCCAGTCTTCATTTATTCCGTAGCTCCTGTTTCGAGTTACATATATTAGCAACCGAACCAGTATCAAATACTCAGGTGCTACTACGAGCATTAGTAAGGTACACATCAATAACATCTATATCACATATACCTTTGTTCATGTTGCCAGCCTAATTATCTACCAAGAACTTGGGGCAGTTCCGCTTCAAATGACCATTCCCCTTGCAGTAGAAGCACTCAGTACCAGGTTTGGGTTGAAAGCGCGGGTTTACTCTCAGAGGGGGGTGAATTGGAGATTTTTAGAAATCCGTCAAACTCTGAAGAATTTGATGAAGATGAGAGTGAAGAAATAGAAACACGAGGGAAACTCGGTGCTACGTCTTGAGCTTGCGTTGGTTTTCCTCGAAGAGGAGAGGGTGATGTAGCAATAGTAGCGTAAGTATTTCCCTCAGTTTTTGACAACCAAGGTATCAATCCAGTAGGAGGCTCCTCAAAAGTCCCACGCACCTACACAAACAAACTGAGAACTCACAACCAACGCGATAAAGGGGTTGTCAATCCCTTCATGGCCACTTGCGAAAGTGAGATCTAATAAAGATAGTAAGGTAAGATAAATATATTTTTGGTATTTTATAATACAGATGCAAAAAGTAAAGATGCAAATAAAAGTAGATTGGAAGCAAATATGATAAGAGATAGACCCGGGGGCCATATGTTTCACTAGTGGCTTCTCTCAAGATAGCATAAGTATTACGGTGGGTGAATGAATTATTGTCGAGCAATTGATAGAAAAGCGAATAATTATGAGATTATCTAGGCATGATCATGTATATAGGCATCACGTCCATAACAAGTAGACCGACTCCTGCCTGCATCTACTACTATTACTCCACACATCGACCGACTCCTGCCTACATCTAGAGTATTAAGTTCATAAGAACAGAGTAACGCATTAAGCAAGATGACATGATGTAGAGGGATAAACTAAAGCAATATGATATAAACCCCATCTTGTTATCCTCGATGGTAATAAACAATACGTGCCTTGCAACATTCTCTGTCACTGGGTAAGGACACCGCAAGATTGAACCCAAAGCTAAACACTTCTCCCATGACAAGAAAGATCAATCTAGTAGGCCAAACCAAACCGATAATTCGAAGAGACTTGCAAAGATAACTCAATATACATAAAAGAATTCAGAGAAGATTCCAATATTATTCATAGATAAACTTGATCATAAACCCACAATTCATCGGATCTCGACAAACACACCGCAAAAAGAGTTTACATCGATAGATCTCCACAAGAGAGGGGCAGAACATTGCATTGAGATCCAAAAATAGAGAAGAAGCCATCTAGCTAATAACTATGGACCCGTAGGTCTGTGGTGAACTAGTCACAACTCATCGGAGGCGCAAGGATGTTGATGTAGAGGCCCTCCATGGTCGATTCCCCCACCGGCAGAACACCGACGAAGGCTCCAAGATGGGATCTCGCGGATACAGAAGGTTACGGTGGTGGAATTGTGTTTCGTCTGCCCTGGATGTTTTCGTGGTACGTAGGTATATATAGGAGGAAGAAGTACATCGGTGGCCACCTGAGGGGCCCACAAGACAGGGGGCACGCCCTACAGGGGGCATGCCCTCCTATCTCGTGGGAGCCTTGCCTGCTTCTTGACTTGCACTCCAAGTCCTCCGGATCACGTTCGTTCCAAAAATCACGCTCCCGAAGGTTTCATTCCGTTTGGACTCCGTTTGATATTCCTTTTCTTCGAAATACCGAAATAGGCAAAAAAACAGCAATACGGGCTGGGCCTCCGGTTAGTAGGTTAGTCCCAAAAATGACATAAATGTGTAAAATAAAGCCCATAAACATCCAAAAGGGGTAATATAATAGCATGGAACAATCAAAAATTATAGATACGTTGGAGACGTATCAAGCATCCCCAAGCTTAATTCCGGCTCGTCCTCGAGTAGGTAAATGATAAAAAAGAAATTTTTGATGTGGAATGCTACCTAGCATAATTCTCAATGTAATTTTCTTTATTGTGGCATGAATGTTCAGATCCAAATGATTCAAAATAAAAGCTTATAAAACATAAAAATAATAATGCTTCAAAACATACTAACAAATAATCATGTCCTATCAAAATAGCATAGCCAAAGAAAGCTTATCCCTACAAAATCATATAGTTAGGCCATGCTTCATTTTCATTACACAAAATACTCCCATCATGCACAACCCCGATGACGAGCCGAGCAATTGCTTCATACTTTTTAACGCGCTTCAGCTTTTTCAACTCTTATGCAATACATGAGCGTAAGCCATGGACATAGCACTATGGTGGTATATGGTGGTGGTTGTGAGGACAAAAAGAGGGAGAAGATAGTCTCACATCAACTAGGCATATTAACGGGCTATATGGAGATGCGCATTAATAGATATCAATGTGAGTGAGTAGGGATTGCCATGCAACGGATGCACAAGAGCTATAAATATATGAAAGCTCAACAAAAGAAACTAAGTGGGTGTGCATCCAACTTGCTTGGTCATGAAGACCTAGGGCGTTTTGAGGAAGCCCATCATTGGAATATACAAGCCAAGCTCTATAATGAAAAATTCCCACTTGGTAAATGAAAGGGATAACATAGGAGAGTCTCTATCATGAAGATCATGGTGCTACTTTGAAGCACAAGTGTGGAAAAAGAGATAGTAGCATTGTCCCTTCTCTCTTTTTCTCTCATTTTATTTTATTATTTTTATTATTTTTTTTCTTTGGCCTTTCTTTTTTTCTTTTTGGCCTTTCTCATTTTTTTTCTTTTCTCATTTTTTTCTTTCTGTAAAGTCTGAAGTCTCATCCCGACTTGTGGGGGAATCATAGCCTTCATCATCCTTTCCTCACTAGGACAATGCTCTAATAATGAAGATCATCACACTTTTATGGATTTACAACTCAAGAATTACAACTCAAAGCTAGAACAAGATATGACTCTATACGAATGCCTCCGGCAGTGTACCGGGATATGCAATGAATCAAGAGCGACATGTATGAAAATTATGAAGGTGGCCTTGCCACAAATACGATGTCAACTACATGATCATGCGAAGAGCAATATGACAATAATGGAACGTGTCATAATAAACGGAATGGTGGAAAGTTGCATGGAAATATATCTCGGAATGGCTATGGAAATGCCATAATAGGTAGGTATGGTGGCTGTTTTGAGGAAGGTAAATAAAGGGTTTATTATACCGGCGAAAGTTGTGCGGTAATAATAAAGGCTAGCAAAGTGAAAGGATGAGTGTGCATATATCCATGGACTCACATTAGTCAAAAAGAACTCATATACTTATTGCAAAAGTCTACTTAGCCCTCGAAGAAAAGTACTACTAAGCATGCCCCAAGAGGGATAGATTGGTAGGAAAAGACCATCGCTCGTCCCCGACTGCCACTCATAAGGAAGACAATCAAAAGAGCACCTCATGCAACAAATTGTCACACAACTTTTACCATACGTGCATGCTACAGGACTTGCCAACTTCAACGAAAGTATTTCTCAATTTCATAATTACCCACTAGCATGACCCTAACATTACTACCTTTATATCTCAAAACAATTATCAAGCATCAAGTTGATCATAGCATCCAATTCTTTTCCTATGATAGTTTTCATTATACCCAACTTGGATGCTCATCATTCTAAGACCAACTTTGTAACCATAGCAAATACCATGCTGTTCTAAAACACTCTCAAAAAGATATAAGTGAAGCATGAGAGACTAAAAAATTCTTCAAAATTAAGACACCACCGTGCTCTAAAAGATATAAGTGAAGTACTAGAGCAAAAAATATCAAGCTCAAAAGATATAAGTGAAGCACATAGAGTATTCTAGCAAATTCTAATCAAATAGGCTTCTCCCAAAAGGTGTGTACAGCAAGGATTATTGTGGTAAACTAAAAAGCAAAGACTAATATAATACACGATGCTCCAAGCAAAACACATATCATGTAGCGAATAAAAATATAGCTCCAAGTAAAGTTACCAATGAACGAAGACGAAAGAGGGGATGCCTTCCCGGGTCATCCCCAAGCTTAGGCTTTTGGATATTCTTAAATATCTTAGGGTTCCATGGGCATCCCCAAGCTTAGGCTCTTGCCACTCCTTATTCCATAGTTCATAAAAGCTTTACCCAAAACTTGAAAACTTCACAACACAAAACTCAACAGGAAATCTTATAAGCTCCGTTAGTGAAAGAAAACAAAACCACCACATAAGGTACTGTAATGAACTCATTCTTTATTTATTTTGGTGTTAAACCTAATGTATTCCAACTTCCTTATGGTTTATAAACTAATTTACTAGCCATAGATGCATTGAAATAAGCAAACAACACACGAAAAACAGAATCTGTCAAAAACAGAACAGTCTATAGAAATCTGTAACTAACGCAAACTTCTGGAACTCTAAAAATCCTACCAAAATAGGAAGTCCTGGAAAATTTGTTTATTGATCAGAAGCAAAAAGAATCAACACAAAATCACGTTCCTGTGAGTTAACAAAATTATATTCGTGCGTGAAAAGTTTCTGTTTTTCAGCAGAATCAGATCAACTATCATCATAGGTTATCCTATAGGTTCTACTTGGCACAAACATTAATTAAAAGATAAAAACACATCTAAACAGAAGGTAGATGCAAGATTTATTACTAAACAGGAGCAAAAACAAAAAACATAAAGAAAAATTGGGTTGCCTTCCAACTAGCGCTATCGTTTAACGCCCCTAGCTAGGCATAAAAGCAAAGATAGATCTAACGGGTGCCATCTTTGGCACTAAATTCATAAGTAGCCCGCGTGATAGATTCATAAGGTAATTTGAATTTCTTTCTAGGGAAGTTCTCCATGCCTTTATTTAATGGAAATTGGAATCTAATATTCCCTTCCTTCATATCAATAATCGCACCAATCGTTCTAAGGAAAGGTCTACCAAGAATAATAGGGCAAGAAAGATTGCAATCTATATCAAGAACGATAAAATCTACGGGCACCAAATTTCTATTTGCAACAATAAGAACATCATTGATCCTTCCCATAGCCTTTTTAATGCTGGAATCCGCAAGGTGCAAATTTAAAGAGCAATCATCAAGTTCATGAAAACCTAGAATATCACATAAAGTTTTCGGAATCGTGGAAACACTAGTACCCAAATCACACAAAGCAAAACACTCATAATCTTTAATTCTAATCTTTATAGTAGGTTCCCACTCATCATTAAGTTTTGTAGGTATAGAAACTTCCAAATTAAGTTTTTCATCATAAGATTGCATCAAGGCATCAACAATATGTTTGGTAAAAATCTTTGTTTTGACTATAAGCATGAGGAGAATTAACAACGGATTGCAACAAGGAAATACAACCTTTTAAAGAACAATTATCATAATCAAATTCCTTGAAATCCGAGATAGTAGGTTCAATGTTATTTAAAGTTGTGACCTCTCCAATCTCACTTTTACCAAATTTAGCATCAAGATTTAAAGACTCCGTATTCTTGGGACGCCTAATAGGCAAAGTTGATTCATCATCAGTCCCATAATCATCAAAATTGATATTGCAAAACATAGATCTAATAGGAGACGCATCAATCACTTTAAGATCCTCATCATTATTTTCATGAAAACTAGAAGAACACGCTTTTATAAAGCTATCTTTCTTATCACGCAATCTAGCAGTTCTTTCCTTACACTCATCAATGGAAATTCTCATTACTTTGAGGGACTCATTGATATCATGCTTAGGAGGATAAGATCTAAGTTTAAGAGAATCAACATCAAGCGAAAGTCTATCAACGTTCCTAGCCAAATCATCAACTTTAAGAAATTTTTCTTCAAGCAAAGCATTAAAATTCTTTTGAGAAATAATAAATTCTTTCATGCTATTCTCAAAATCAGAGGGCATCTTATTAAAATTACCATACGAATTATTATAGGAATTTCCATAATTATTAGAGGGATTACTAGGGAACGGTCTAGCACTAAAGTTTCCTCTATAAGCATTGTTTCCAAAACTATTCCTACCAACAAAATTCACATCCATAGATTCATTATTATTCTCAATCAAAGAATACAAAGGCATATCATTGGGATCAAGAGGAGTATTTATAGTAGCAAACAATTTCATAAGTTCATCCATCTTTCCACTCAAAACATTGATTTCTTCTATATCATGCACTTTTTTACTAGAAGATCTTTTGGTGTGCCATTGAGAATAATTAGCCACAATATTATCAAGTAGTTTTGTAGCATATCCTAACGTGATTTCCATAAACGTGCCTCCCGCGGCCGAATCTAAGAGATTTCTAGAAGCAAAGTTCAAACCGGCATAAATTTTTTGTATGATCGTCCACAAATTCAAACCATGGGTAGGGCAATTACGAAGCATCAATTTCATTCTTTCCCATGATTGGGCAAGATGCTCATGATCAAGTTGTTTAAAATTCACAATATCGTTCCTAAGAGTGATAATCTTAGCGGGAGGAAAATACTTAGAGATAAAAGCATCTTTGCACTTGTTCCAAGAATCAATACTACTTTTAGGCAAAGACGAAAACCAAACTTTAGCACAATCTCTGAGAGAAAACGGAAATAACTTCAATTTGACAATATTGTTATCCGTGTATTTCTTCTTTTGCGTATCATACAAATCAACAAAGTTGTTTAGATGAGTAGCGGCATCTTCACTAGGAAGGCCGGGGAATTGATCTTTCATAACAAGATTCAGCAAAGCAATATTGATTTCACAAGACTCAACATCATTAAGAGGAGAAATCGGAGTACTAAGGAAATCATTATTATTGGTATTCGAGAAATCACACAATTTTGTATTATCTTATGCCATGGCAACAAGTAATCCAACACACAAGCAAAGAGAAAAAGGCAAGCGAAAGAGAGAGGAGGAGATTGGGAAAGAGAGGGCGAATAAAACGGCAAGGGTGAAGTGGGGGAGAGGAAAACGAGAGGAAAATGGCAAATAATGTAAATGTGAGGGAGATGGGTTTGTGATGGGTACTTGATATGTCTTGACTTGAGCGAAGACCTCCCCGGCAACGGCGCCAGAAATCCTTCTTGCTACGTCTTGAGCTTGCGTTGGTTTTCCTCGAAGAGGAGAGGGTGATGCGGCAATAGTAGCGTAAGTATTTCCCTCGGTTTTTGAGAACCAAGGTATCAATCCAGTAGGAGGCTCCTCAAAAGTCCCACGCACCTACACAAACAAACTGAGAACTCGCAACCAACACACAATTTTGTATTATCTTATGCCATGGCAACAAGTAATCCAACACACAAGCAAACAGAAAAAGGCAAGCGAAAGATAGAGGAGGAGATTGGGAAAGAGAGGGCGAATAAAACGGCAAGGGTGAAGTGGGGGAGAGGAAAATGAGAGGCAAATGGCAAATAATGTAAATGTGAGGGAGATGGGTTTGTGATGGGTACTTGATATGTCTTGACTTGAGCGAAGACCTCCCAGGCAACAGCGCCAGAAATCCTTCTTGCTACGTCTTGAGCATGCGTTGGTTTTCCTCGAAGAGGAGAGGGTGATGCGGCAATAGTAGGCATAAGTATTTCCCTCGGTTTTTGAGAACCAAGGCATCAATCCAGTAGGAGGCTCCTCAAAAGTCCCACGCACCTACACAAACAAACTGAGAACTCGCAACCAACGCGATAAAGGGGTTGTCAATCCCTTCATGGCCACTTGCTAAAGTGAGATCTAATAAAGATAGTGAGGTAAGATAAATATATTTTTGGTATTTTATAATATAGATGCAAAAAGTAAAGATGCAAATAAAAGTAGATTGGAAGCAAATATGATAAGAGATAGACCCGGGGGCCATAGGTTTCACTAGTGGCTTCTCTCAAGATAGCATAAGTATTACAGTGGCTGAGTGAATTACTATCGAGCAATTGATAGAAAAGCGAATAATTATGAGATTATCTAGGCATGATCATGTATATAGGCATCACGTCCATAACAAGTAGACCGACTCCTGCCTGCATCTACTACTATTACTCCACACATCGACCGACTCCTGCCTGCATCTAGAGTATTAAGTTCATAAGAACAGAGTAACACATTAAGAAAGATGACATGATGTAGAGGGATAAACTCAAGCAATATGATATAAACCCCATCTTGTTATCCTCGATGGCATAAATACAATACGTGCCTTGCAACCCTTTCTGTCACTGGGTAAGGACACCGCAAGATTGAACCCAAAGCTAAGCACTTCTCCCATGGCAAGAAAGATCAATCTAGTAGGCCAAACCAAACTGATAATTCGAAGAGACTTGCAAAGATAACTCAATCATACATAAAAGAATTCAGAGAAGATTCAAATATTATTCATAGATAAACTTGATCATAAACCCACAATTCATCGGATCTCGACAAACACACCGCAAAAAGAGTTTACATCGAATAGATCTCCACAAGAGAGGGGGAGAACATTGTATTGAGATCCAAAAAGAGAGAAGAAGCCATCTAGCTAATAAATATGGACACGTAGGTCTATGGTAAACTACTCACACCTCATCAAAGGGGCAAGGATGTTGATGTAGAGGCCCTCCATGGTCGATTCCCCCTCCGGCAGAACACCGGCGGAGGCTCCAAGATGGGATCTCGTGGATACAGAAGGTTACGGTGGTGGAAATTATGTTTCGTCTGCCCCTGGATGTTTTCGGGGTACGTAGGTATATATAGGAGGAAGAAGTACGTCGGTGGCCGCCCGAGGGGCCCACGAGGCAGGGGCGCGCGCCCTACAGGGGGGGCGCCCTCCTATCTCGTGGGAGCCTCGGCTGCTTCTTGACTTGCAATCCAAGTCCTCCGGATCACGTTCGTTCCAAAAATCACACTCCCGAAGGTTTCATTCCGTTTGGACTCCGTTTGATATTCCTTTTCTTCGAAATACTGAAATAGGCAAAAAAAAACAGCAATACGGGCTGGGCCTCCGGTTAGTAGGTTAGTCCCAAAAATGATATAAATGTGTAAAATAAAGCCCATAAACATCCAAAAGGGGTAATATAATAGCATGGAATAATCAAAAATTATATATACGTTGGAGACGTATCACTAGGTCATCACAGATTCAGAGTACATGCAACCAGGATACATAAGAGTGAAGAACATGCAATCATATAATCATACACGCATGAAGAAAATGAACTGAGGAAATGAAAGATAGCGTGATGAAATTATTCTGTTCAAATTCGTTAGAGCACACATCACAAATTCTTCAGTTGCGGAATAAAGTAAGAGAGGGTTGAGGAATTTGAAACCAGGTAGGCTTAGTGAAGACAATGGAATTTGGTAGACCAGTTCCAGTTGCTGCATCAACTGTATGTCTGGTTGAGGCGGCTGAGTTGTAACTCAGAGGACACACAGTCCTCATTGTATTCCTCTTGAGCTAAGGTCACTTAGTCCTCGCCCAATCACTCATGGTAAGTCTTCAAGGTAGACTTCTAAAACCTTCACAGACTTGTTCACTGGGACACCACAATGAGACTTGGTGTACTCAGAACTTGATGCCTAACCGTCTGGAAGAATGACAGTCTTCAAAGGTAACATGCATTGGATCACATAGATCAATCTCTTCAGTGATACTTAATCACTTTGGCGCTGGGTTTTTCCTCACTTAGGATTCTCTCAAAGTCGTCAGTGGATGGGTTGCTCTCTTATGACAAGTGTAAGTTTTTCTCAGAGCAGCCAACCAACATGTGGTTGTGGGGGCGACAATTTATAGCCAGGGGGCAACCCGATGTGGAATGTCATAAATGACCTTCTCTGATTTGACCGTTGTCAGGATAAGGATCCACTCGACAGCCGGCACGTGGCGCAACAACGGTCAGAATTTGAACTCTCAAATTCGTTGGGGCACTCAATTTCCTCACTTTTAGGCAGAACACACTGCTGAACTCCTAACTCCTTAGCATGACCGAATTCATCAGCGACCAGATGAACTTCGTCACTGTCGCTAGCAATTGCCACAGCTGTACTGGAGATTTCCAAAGGCTTCACTCAAAGCAGCTTTTGTGTATAGGTTTGAGTAGGTTTGAGCATCACATTAGAAATGTGAAATATGATTCACCTAGACCCCTTTTAATAATACAATTTTTCTTATGACTGAAATAAGAAGAAAAAGAAACTATGAAAACAAAGTCTTCAAGCTTCAAAGTCTTCACATCAATTTCTTCAAAGCTTGTACCAATTTCATCACCAATTTCTTCACTTGAAGACATATATTTTTAGGGGTCGTCTTCCATGTGTTAAACCAAATCTTTTGTAACTCTGTCACCTGTGTATACTCACAAACTCATTAGTTCCTCAACCTATTTGTCATCAATACTCCAAAACCACTAAGGGGGGGGTACTAGATACACTTACAATCTCCCCCTTTTTGGTGATTGATGACAAATTGGTTAGGTTGCAACGGAAGTAACAATAATTGAAGTGTAAGTATAGAGTTTGAAGAAATTGTTACAAGATATTGAGGAACTCCCCTTGAAGATGTGCATATGAGGAATTTGCTTTGGATAGCAAATGCACATGGCAGGTTGAATTTGTGGAGATCTCCCCTATATCTTGGAATCCAATCATGCATGATCATAAGATATTTGAAGAATATGAAAGCATGATGAAAATTGGTATGTGATGAAATTGTGCATGCATGAGCAGACATATATTTAAGATCAGAGCATGCATATCAAATAAAGCAAAAGAGTCAGACAACCAACAATTATTAAGTTACAACTCATCAAGAGCACATCCAAAAAAGTTCAAGACACTACAAAAAAATACACTTCCGTGATGATACGTGTTTGTCACAGTAGGTCACGTTTTTTGTCATGCATGTACATCCATGACGATTTTATGACAGAATCAAGATAGTCATACATGTGCTGTCGTAGAAGTGTTCCATGACATTACCAAAATTATCATCACGGAAGTGTCCACTTCCATGACTATAAATGGCGCGTCATGGAAGTGCTTTTGTCAAGGGTAACCGACACATGTAATCCACCGTAACGGGTTGAGTTAAGCTATTAGGCTCCGGTTTGGATCTGATAACCTGTTAAGAACCCGGACCAATGGGGATTTTCATGTGTAAAATTATCATTGGCCGGAGGAAACACGTGTCGGCTCCACGGTGGGCCAGATGTCATCCATCCGATGGAGGAGACGTGCCTATGATACGTCAACACATGGTAGGACCCAAAAAAGGCCCATATAGGTTAAAAAGGTCGACCCAGTCAAAGGCCCGTATGATTTACTCAGGTACTAGTGGGCCAGCCTACTAACGGCCTGCTTAAACATGTCCCATTAACGGACCACCGCCATATGTGGCCCGTTATTTGTTTGTCGAGTATTTGGGCCCAATTACGGCCCAGTGAGATTTCGGCATGTTAGAGGCCCGATGTAGACATGGGCTCATTTTAGCTCAGCGTGTCTTTCATCCTAGGAATGGCCCTTGCTGCCCATGGGCCATATATGGTCCGACGCGACATCCGGCCCACTAACAGTCCGTGATCAATGTGGCAACAGTTCAGCCCAACGTGACTTTGGGCCTGTTAAAGGCCCGTCATATAATTCGGCCCATTGATCCCTTCTACTAAGCTTTCGGCCTCTTAAAGGCCCGTGATATCAGTGGGCCAACGAAGGCCAAAGATATGTTTCGGCCTGGTAACGGCCCGTCGTATAACTTGGCCAATAATGGCCCGATCTACATTTCAGCCTGCTAAAGGCCCGTGGATGAGTATTGATAATTGGGGCCCAGCATGCATTTCGGAAAGGCCCATGGTATCTTTTGTGCCGTAACAGGCCAACAGAATATCCAACCTGTTAATGGCCCAAAGCTACATGGGCCCAACTAAGCGTTGGGTCCACTAAAGGCCCAACTAAACATCGGGCCCAACGAAGGCCCAAGTAAGTTGTGGGCCTGGCGCATAGTGTCCTTGATGGGCCCCAATGGCCAGTCAGCGCAGGCCCAAGAAAGTTGCGGGTTGCCCAATTGTGGCTCACTGAAATGCAAGCCCGGTAGCTTACTTTAGATTTTTCACCGTTATATACAGTAACTAGTAGGAATTAAGAATGAACCTACTCGACACAATAAAGAAATTATGGCATAGTAACTTAGAATAAATCTGCACTATATAATAAAGGATTTATGGTATATTACATCCACTGGGCATCGAAGTTCGCCATCAATGATCATAAAACGCAACAAAAAAGCAGATTACAAAAACTGGGCGCCATTGCAGCGTAACAAAATAATACTAAACCAAGACCACTTCCAAGACAATTCAAGAAAGGTTAGCCTTGCGGGGGATCTGCTGTGCAAGCAGCTGAGCAAGGCTATGAGACCGGCCTATCATGTCAGCCATAGCTTCCAGCTGTAGCTCGTTAGCAATGAGGTTCTCATTGGAGCTCTCCGCGATCTTCCTTAGAGATTTGACTTCAAGTCGAAGTTGAGTTGCAGAATGCCTTTCTTCTTGAAGTTGAGACTAAAGAAGTCGAAATGATTTAGGCAGTCAATTCTATGGGCTTTTGTGAGTGCTAGTCTCAAGTAACTTGAACACTACATCAAGACATGACTTTGGGGTTGTCTCCCTATCTTCAAGATGTTTTGCCTTCTTTGCTACAATATATGTTGGGTTTGTCTCACAGCCTTCAGCGGACTTGTGCATGCCATCAGGCATATCACCCTAAAACAAGCAGAGACATGACAGGTTTTGCAAGCATAAAAAAAAGATGGTAACTATGTTGTCAATTCCATCCAATTTCAAATTAGAAAATAAAGAGATAGTTCAAAATGTCAATAGCATAATTTGGCATTGTTCATAATGTGGGGAGCTTGACCACACTACTGGATTACCATGTCAACAAAACAAGCATAGATGAAGGGCAAAAGACAATCATTGTATTTATTTTGGTTAATGTGCATGGTATGTTGTTCATATCATCAGCCACATCACTAAGATAAAGCAGCAAATGACAAAGTGCAAATGTGGGCTGCTTCACCACACACTGGATTATAGATCAACAAAAACGAGCATACATGCAGGGCTAAAGAAAATCATTGGATCTGTATTGAGTAATGTGCATGGTATGAATAAGGAATTTGGTTTTATAACTAAATCTTGGAACTTACAGTTGTTGCGAACATGCAATTTGATAGAAACATCAAACTAAATAGCAGTTGACGATATGGAGTATGAGCAAATTAAAGAGCAGTTGAGGATAAAGGCTTTAGAAGGACTGACTTACATTAACAATTAACACCGGCTCTATAATTCCCTTCTCCATGTCAAGGGAAGGATAACTCAAGAATTTCAGCACAGAATCTTCTTCATAAGCATTGCTTGTACTCTATATTTTGTAGAGAGTAATTATAGATATGATAATACTAGAAGGGATAGAGAATAATGAAGATAAGATGCAGGTTGATGCTATATAATCAACTACCTATCCTTGTAAGTATAAGTGTTACAGGACAAAATGTACTGACAAGAGCAATGGGATACACTTATGCACTGGCGTTGTCTGTGTATTCAACATTTTGGTAAGATTAAATATAGATCTGATATTTTTTAGTAAATGGTGGGCGAGGGAGATAAGATGCAGAGTAATTACACACAATGAACCAATCCCCCTTCCCTTAATATAAGAGTGTTTTGTACACTGGTGTACTGTACAGAACGCTCTTATATTATGGGATGGAGGGAGTAGCTGTTAATGTAAGTACAATGATAGAAGACGTTTGGTCCTTACAAGAGGACTTCAGAGATAAACCTCTTCAAAAGCATTGGGTTGATTCTAAATTTATGTAAGAGTTGATACGGAGGATAAGGAGGCTAACATGTGCATTGATGCTACATAATCAACCAGCTATGAAAGTAAGTATGGTCATATAGGGCAAGTTGTACTCACAAGAGCAATGAAGTGTGTAGTATAGTTGCGAGATTCTATGGTCCCTTGAGAATGAATATTCTTCTGCAAACAGTTTTCGTACAAGTGAGACGGTAAGGCAGATGCAGAAATGTAGTTCAAATTGTGATGTGATATCATATACAGTACCTTACGCAGCAGACGAGAACGATGTGTAACAAGATTATTCCAGTCACTGTCTAATAAAGGTAGCATCAGAGACTTTACAGAAATTTCATTTAGAGGCTTGCCATCAAAGTGAGCTTGCCTCAGGTAGGAATGATACTTCATCAACGAGTGCTTGAAAAGCGCAACCAACCCTTGCTCGTCTTGACTATCCAGTTTGGTCCTCGCCTATTTAAAAGAATGGAATCTTGTGTCTTTCAGCAACAACATATGCACTAATTACCATGAATAACATTAGTACATTACTTACACGTAAGTTGCGGAGGAAGATTGGAAATTGTGTTCTTTCTTTGTGGTAATCTTTCCATGAAGGAAAGATGCACACAAAGTTTGTGGCAACAATATAAGCTTCATCTTCTAAACTGGGAAGAGCTAGAACAGTGGTCCTATTTGCTGCAATTGGGGCTCTCTCTTGTTCGAAAAGGGATTTGGCAACTGGATTTGGTTTACTCTTTGGTGCAATGGGGGTTTTATGTCGTAGAGCTGGTGCTATGTCAACTACCATCATCATACTATTTGCTGCAGTTGGGGTCTGCTGAGTTGGGGCATGAGAGATGGCCATTGTAGTAGGGCTAGAGTCTCCTAGAGTTGGGACTGTGTTTTGTGCGTCTGGTGATATTGCAACTACACCTAATGGGCTATTTGATTTATCAGTTGTCACTACCTTTTCCAAATACTTTGTTCGTGCTCCTTCGCGATCAGCATCGCCCTCTTCCTCTTGAATGTCTGACACACACGAACAACATTTGAATGGATAAATATGGTATGATGACAGATGGAATATGTACTGAAAATGGATGGGCAGGGCGTATTCACATACACGATGTGTAAACTAAAAAATGGCAGTGCAACAAAGTAGAAGCAATGCAAAGCATTAGTTGCAAGATATGTGCGACCAATATAACCTTGCAAAGTTAGATCAGGCACCTTGATGGGTGAATAAGATAGGGCATTTGCCTTTGACTCCTCCGCTAGGGAACTACATTAACTTAGGTCTCCCTTTAGATCAGAATCATTGTTAGGATCATATTCTGAACACAAATCTGTAGGTGGAGAGCATTTGCATTGCATCCAGACTTCATCTCAGTCCCTTAATGCCAAGCTTGATAGCCATGGCATTGTCTACTTTATTCTTTTCATGCGCGCAAGCTCATAATCATTATGATGTTGTTCAGTATCTAAGATTCATGAAAACATAAAAAATTAGTCAGATTATCTATGGAATGCATTGCGGATTCAACTCAAAGAGTGTCTCCCTACAAACCCCTATGTATACAAAGTTCATCCCCCAACCGTGCTGACCAGACCACACACAAAAATAAAACCTCTTAAATCTCTATAAGGGGCGGACACACATTTCAAAACTAAAGTAGGAACATTAGACTCATATCAAATTTGTATTTGAACAAATAAACTAAGGAATTATGAGTGGCATAATGTTGAGCTTCAAGGGTCGAGTGTTGGTAGTGCGACACAAAGCAAGTAGGCAGATTATATTCCATGTAAAAGATCGTAGTCTATATAAAAGGTGGATACGACACTTTTCTTTCTATTCAATGCAGTGTTTGTTGCCCACACATGATGGAAGAGATCACACAGAGAAAGGCTATTCACTCATGTTTGCGGTTCCAGTATTTTGAAACATGGTGGTCCACCCAAAAAATATTGATAACAAATATGACAAGGCAAGCATAGAGGTAGTGAATCAATCATTACTAGTGAGCTTACTAGGACAGGTATGCAGAATTGTAACTACAGTAACAGACCGTCCAAAATCTGAATTAAGAAGTTGGTCTAGCACTTATTGTTTGCAACTAATTGAAGTGAATAATTGGATATCATATCGAATGAGTAAGAAAGACAAGTGAAATCGTCAACAAACCTGGCCTGCAGTAGTAATCTGGGTCAATGTCACTATGACCAACAATCCAACATGACTAATGGGTGATGGGGAGTGGCTGCTGAGTGTTGAGGACGTATCTCAGGATAAATTGGGTTGGCTTAGTGGGTGTTGCATGCCTGAGTCCTGAACGGACTGGGAAGGTAGGCACCAAGGCGCGCCCGGGCAGCGGTGACGCTGTTGGCGAGCGGCTCCTGACCTCCTGTTAGTCCGGCGTGTCCTCCTAAAGTCATGTTATCCGGGGAAGGCAAATCGTCGGCAAGGAAGTCGGCTGGGGGCGAGTAGAGATCGGAAGCGCAGCAGAATAGAGGGGAATTGGGGTCTGGGCCGACCCAAACTCCCAGGGTGGGCCGCAGCCCACCGTGGCCACCCTGTAGATCCACCCCAGCGGTGTACATGCATTTCAAAACTAAATTAGGAACATTTAGTTGACCAATTAAACAACTCTGTTTTAATACTATCGTATTCATATTTGAACTACTAAACTTGTTTAGCTTGATGGGTGGAGCAGTGCTATTATGACATGAAGCACGTAGGTTGATTGTATAGTGATCATTGATAACCCACAAGTATAGAGGATCACAACAGTTTTCGAGGGTAGAGTATTCAACCCAAATTTATTGATTCGACACAAGGGGAGCCAAAGAATATTCTCAAGTATTAGCAGCTGAGTTGTCAATTCAACCACACCTGGAAACTTAGTATCTGCAACAAAGTGTTTATTAGCAAAGTAATATGATAGTGGTGGTAACGGTAATGGAAGTAAAGACAGCAGAAGTAATGTTTTTGGTATTTTTGTAGTGATTGTAACAGTAGCAACAGAAAAGTAAATAAGCGAGAACCAGTATATGGCAAACTCGTAGGCACCGGATTAGCGATGGATAATTATGCCAGATGCGGTTCGTCATGTAACAGTCATAACATAGGGTGACACAGAACTAGCTCCAATTCATCAATGTAATGTAGGCATGTATTCCGAATATAGTCATACGTGCTTATGGAAAAGAACTTGCATGACATCTTTTGTCCTACCCTCCTGTGGTAGCGGGGTCCTATTGGAAACTAAGGGATATTAAGGCCTCCTTTTAATAGAGAACCAGAAGAAAGCATTAGCACATAGTGAATACATGAACTCCTCAAACTATGGTCATCACAGGGAGTGGTCCCGATTATTGTCACTTCGGGGTTGCCGGATCATAACACATAGTAGGTGACTATAGACTTGCAAGATAGGATCAAGAACTCACATATATTCATGAAAACATAATAGGTTCAGATCTGAAATCATGGCACTCGGGCCCTAGTAACAAGCATTAAGCATAGCAAAGTCATAGCAACATCAATCTCAGAACATAGTGGATACTAGGGATCAAACCCTAACAAAACTAACTCGATGACATGATAAATCTCATCCAACCCATCACCGTCCAACAAGCCTACGATGGAATTACTCACGCACGGCGGTGAGCATCATGAAATTGGTGATGGAGGATGGTTGATGATGACGACGGCAATGAATCCCCCTCTCCGAAGCCCCGAACGGACTCCAGATCTGCCCTCTCGAGAGAGATTAGGGTTTGGCGGCGGCTCCGTATCGTAAAACGCGATGATTTCTTCTCTCTGATTTTTTTCTCCCCGAAAGCCAATATATGGAGTTGGAGTTGGCGTCGGAGGGTGTCCAGGGGGCCCACGAGGTAGGGGGGCGCGCCCAGGAGGGGGGGGGGCACCCTTGTGGACAGGGTGTGGGCCCCCTGGTCTTCATATTTGGCGAGGATTTTTTATTATTTATTCTAAGATATTCCGTGGAGTTTCAGGTCATTCCGAGAACTTTTTTTTTCTGCACATAAAACAACATCATGGCAATTCTGCTTAAAACAACGTCAGTCCGGGTTAGTTCCATTCAAATCATACAAGTTAGAGTCCAAAACAAGGGCAAAGGTGTTTGTAAAAGTAGATACGACGGAGACGTATCAACTCCCCCAAGCTTAAACCCTTGCTTGTCCTCAAGCAATTCAGTTGACAAACTGAAAGAGAAAAAGAAAAAAAAATACAAACTCTGTTTGCTCTTGTTGTTGTACCTATGTCAAGCTAGCATTCAGGTTTTCAGCAAAGATCATAATTAACCACATTTGGAATAATTCTCAGGTCTCATGTTTACTCAGATCAATAACATAATCAGCTAGCAAGCCATAATAATAAATCTCAGATGACAACACTTTCTCAAAACAATCATATTATGATATAACAAGATGGTATCTCGCTAGCCCTTTCTAAGACCGCAAAACATAAATGCAGAGCACCTTCAAAGATCAAGGACTGACTAGACATTGTAATTCATGGTAAAAGAGATCCAATCATAGTCATACCCGATATAAATTAACAGTAATGAATGCAAATGACAGCTGTGCTCTCCAGCTAGTGCTTTTAATAAGAGGGTGATGACTCAACATAAAAGTAAATAGATAGGCCCTTCGCGGAGGGAAGCAGGGATTTGTAGAGGTGCCAGAGCTCGGTTTTGAAATAGAGATCAATTATATTTTGAGCGGCATACTTTCATTGTCAACATAACAACTAAGAGATGAAGATATCGTCCATGCTAAACAAGTTATAGGCGGTTCCCAAACAGAATGGTAAAGTTTATACTCCCCCTCCTCCACAAGCATCAATCCATGGCTTGCTCGAAACAACGAGTGCCTCCAACATTCAACGGGTCCCAGGGGGAGTTTTGTTTGCAATTATTTTGATTTAGTTTGCATAAAGCATGAGACTGAGCATCCCGATGACCAGCCATTTTCTCGTGAATGAGGAGCGGAGTCCACTCCTCTTGAGAATAACCCGCCTAACACGGAAGATAAGGGAAGCCCTAGTTGATATATGAGCTATTCGAGCATGCAAAACAAAATGTTTATTTGAAGGTTTAGAGTTTGGCACATACAAATTTACTTGGAACGGCAGGTAGATACCGCATATAGGAAGGTATAGTGGACTCATATGGAATAACTTTGGGGTTTAAGGGATTGGATGCACAAGCAATATTCCCGCTTAGTACAAGTGAAGGCTAGCAAAAGACTAGGAAGCGACCAACTAAAGAGCGACAACAGTCATGAACATGCATTAAAATTAATAAACATTGAATACAAGCATGAGTAGGATATAATCCACCATGAACATAAATATCGTGAAGGCTATGTTGATTTGTTTCAACTACATGCGTGAACATGTGCCAAGTCAAGTCACTTAAATCATTCAAAGGAGGATACTACCCCATCATACCACATCACAACCATTTTAATAGCATGTTCGCACGCAAGGTAAACCATTATAACTCATAGCTAATCAAACATGGCACGAGCAACTATGATCTCTAATTGTCATTGCAGACATGTTTATTCATAATAAGCTGAATCAAGAACAATGAACTCATCGTATTTACAAAAACAAGAGAGGTCGAGTTCATACCAGCTTTTCCCATCTCAGTCAGTCCATCATATATCATCATAATTGCCTTTCACTTGCACGACCGAACGGTGTGAATAATAATAAGAGTGCACGTGCATTGGACTAACCTGGAATCTGCGAGCATTCAATAAACAGGAGAAGAAAAGGCAATATGGGCTCTTGGTTAAATCAACAATGATGCATATAAGAGCCACTTCAACAATTTAATCATGGTCTTCTCCTACTGACCCCCAAAGAAAAGAAAAGAAATAAAAACTATTTACACGGGAAAGCTCCCAACAAGCAAAAGAAGAACGGGAAATATTTTTGGGTTTTCTTTTTAATTACTATAGCAAAGAAATAAACTACTACTATTTTTTGTTTTGTTTTTCTTAAGGTTTATTAAACACATAAGAAGAAAGCAGGGAAAAGAAAATAAACTAGCATGGATATTACAGTGAAAGAGTATGAGCACCGACATCTAGCAATGAGTGTGTGTGAACATGAATGTAATGTCGGTGGGAAATACGTAATCCCCCAAGCTTAGGCTTTTGGCCTAAGTTGGTCTATTGCCAGGGATAGCCTGGCGGATACCCTTAGGTGAAGCTGGGGTCATACTGCGATGCAGCGGCTATCGCCTCCTGAGCTGCAGCGTGGCATCGAGCCGCCTCCGCTCTCCTCTCGTACTCATCTGCCTTCTCTCTGGTAATAATATATCTTCATTTTGTCTCCTCACAAATGAACTTGTGAGATCATGATACTGGGGGCATTTGTCAGCTTCAAAGTCCTCAAGACCGG